>NW_020925206.1:249818-265488 GCF_003984885.1 Neopelma chrysocephalum
CCTTAGCCATGTTCATATGCCCTCGTGTTTCTAACCAATCATCAATAGGTGACTCCACCATTTCTCTGGGGAGTCTGTTCCAATGCTTAACCACTCTTTTATTCAGTGAAGAAATTTTTCTTAATATCCAACCTGGACCTCCCCGGCACAACTTCAGGACATTTCCCCTTGTCCTCTTTCTAGTTGTCTGGGAGAAGAGGCCAAGCCCCACTTCACCACAACCTCCTTTCAGGTAGTTGTAGAGAGCGATAAGGTGTCCCCTCAGACTCCTTTTCTCCAGACTAAACAACCACAGCTCACTCAGCCACTCCTCATAAGACTTGTGCTTTAGACCCTTCACCAGCTTTCTTGCCCTTCTTTGGACATGCTCCAACATCTTAATGTCCTTCCTGTAGTGAGGAGCCCAAAACTGAATGCAGTACTTGAGGTGTGGCCTCACCAGTGCTGAGTACAGGGGGACAATCACTTCCCTAGTCCTGATGGCCACACTATTTCTGATACAAGTCAGGATGCCATTGGCCTCCTTGTCCATTTGGGCACACTGACAGCTCATGTTCAGCTGACTATCGACCAACACCTCCAGGTCCTTTTCCACCAGGCAGTTTTCCAGCCACTCTTCCCCAAGCCTGTAGCATTGCACGGGGTTGTTGTGACCCAAATGCAGGACCTGGCACTTGGCCTTGTTGAACTTCATACAGTTTGCCTCAGGCCATAAATCTAGCCTGTCCAGATCCCTCTGTAGGGGTGATCTGCTCCAAAACCTTACACCATTGGGTACATCCCATCTAGTTCCATAGACCTGTGTGTGTCTAAGTGATGTAGCAGGTAGTGCTATATTCACTAGGTGGAATGAGTCCAACAATTGGAGTTCTGGGATGGAGGGCTACAGACTGTTTAGGAGGGATAGGCAGGGCAGACTAGGTGGAGGTGTGGCACTATACATAAGGGAGAGGTTTGTACAATCCTTACAGTTAGTGATGATGTGGTGGAGACCCTCTGGATGAGGATTAAGGGGTTGGAAAACAAAGGAGATGATATAGTGGGTGTTTACTACCAATCGTCCAGCCAGGATATAAGCAGTGATTCTGTAAGCAATTAGGAGAAATCTCTGGATCAGTAACCCTTTTACTTATGAGAGATTCCAACTTCCCAGACATCAGTTGGGAATATCATACTGCTGTGATGAGCAGGTCTTGGAAAGTCTTGAAGTTTGTGGAAGATAACTTCTTGTCACAAGTACTCTCTGAGCCAACTAGGAAAGATGCCCTCCTAGACTTGTGGTTTGTGACTAGAGAAGGATTTGTGGGAGATGTGATGGTTGGTGGTTGTCTTGGCCACAGTGATCTTGAAATGGTTGAGTTTAAAAGTTTCAGTGTAATGAGAAAAAAGGTCAGCAGAGTTGCTACCCTGGACTTCAAGAAAGCAAACTTTAAGCTACTCAGGGAGCTACATAGTAGAGTACCCCATGAATCTGCTTTTGTGGGCTTAGGGGTCCACAAGTGCTAGTGAGTCTTTAAGAATCACCTTTCAGAAGTACAGGAGCAGGCAATTCCACTGTGTTGAAAGTCAAGCAAGTGGGGCAGAAAACCAAATTGGCTGAACAGGGAACTCCTCGTGGAACTCAAGAGGAAAAGGAAATTTTAAAATCTCTGGAAGCAAGGTCAGGCTTTGCAGGAAGATTACAGAGTTGTGGTTCATATATGCAGGGAGAAGACACGGATAACATAACTTAACTAGAGTTGAAACTGGTCAAGGTTTTGTCAGACAGGAAGAAAGATTTTTTTAAGTACATTAATAGCAAAAGGATTTCTAAAGAAAACATTGTACCGATACTTGTTGAAGATGGTCACCTGACTAATAGGGATGAAGAAAAAGTGGAGGCATTAAATGCATTTTTTGCCTCAATCTTTAATAATACTGATAGACCTTGGGCTGCCAGGTTCCCTGAGTTGGAGGACCATGAGTGTGGGAACAGTGACTTTCCATTTATGGACACTGAAAATCTAAGGGACCAGCTGTATCAGCTGAATGTTCCCAAGTCAATGGGGCCTGATGGGATTCATCCCAGAGTTCCAAAGCAGCTAGAGGATGTTCTGGCAGGACCTGTCTCAATCATCTACCAAAGGTTTTGGGAGTCTGGGGAGGTCCCTGCTGACTGGAAGCTGCCCATGACAGCAGGGTTGGACCTTTAAAGGTCCCTTCCAACACAAACCATATGATGATGATTCAGAGAGATATGGCCCATCCAACTACTGATGCAAGGTCCCTCACTCACTCCTGTAGCTGACACCACAGGCCCCAGGGTGCCTACAACCCCCAGTCAAACTCCAGTACCTGGGCACCAAATTTCACTCACACACACCTGTCTCACCAGCAGCTGGTACCTGTTCCTTGCAGCACACATACACAGGGGACAGAGAGTGAGATTAGGCAGAGCAATAGTTAATATTTTAGAGACCCCTGGTGGCCTAGTGGTTAGCGTGCAGGACTTTCACTGCTGCGACTACGGGTTCAAATCCCGGTCTCCTGGCCTGATGGAGGTCGTTAGCCCTGTGTGGCCATCCATCTATGAGAAGGACACTCTAAACAAACCTACGTCCTGAGGATCTCACTGCCATTGTCCAAGCTTGCTTGGCCCCGGCAGATGAACCTTAGGATTAAAGGGTGGGCTCAGTTCAGCGCAGGCTGTGTCTCACCTAAAAAATCCATTGCGCAGGCTGGAAAGGTAAAAGACCTTTCCCCAAATCTTCGTTCACGAAGATGGGCCATTATTATAAGTTAATATTTTAAAAGAAAATATAAGAAAATAGGACAGATTACAGTGATCAGGTGCAGGGCTTAGCCAGGCAAGCATACTGATTGGCCCTGTTTTACCTGTGCTTGGCCACTTTTATCCCCCTTTTTGTCTATCTGCCCTCTTTGTTTCTCTCTGCTTTCTCTTTCCCCTGTAATTCCCTTCATCAGTTTGTATAGTAGTATCAATTCTTGCATCCATCCCAGTTTTGTGTCTGGTATCCCCCCTGGTTTAACATCTTATCAGTTGCAAAGTTCAGTTTGATCTTCAGGGAAGTGGTGCCTGTAGTTTAAATTCCTTCCTAAAACATTTATTGTATGTTTTGTATGTTGTATTAAATATTAAAGTTTCCTATTTACAATGCAGAATAATTCTTGCAAATACCAAGTTTTATATTCCTTTCTGTGGACCAAACAATAATCACTTTATAAAGTTGGATTAATATTTTAAGATGTAGAGCCTCAGCTATCCTTGTAGCTAGCAAAGCTATTTTTGATCCTGTAAATAACACCTGCCATGGTGATTTCAAGTGTAATCACAGAACCATAGAATAGTAGAGTAGTTGAGGTTGAAAGGGATCTATGGAACTTGTCTAGTCCAAACCACTTCCTGACCCACACTCAAAGCAGGATCAACCAAAGCAAGTAGCTCAAGACATTATCCAGTCAGGTTTTGTATATCTCCAAGGATGGAGACTCCACAACCTCTCTGGGCAACCTGGTCCAGAGTTTGACCACCCTTAGAGTAAAAAAGATTTTTCTTATGTTTAAATGGAAGTTCTTGTATTTCAGTTTGTGTGCATTGTCTCTCATCCTTTCACTGAGCACACCTGAGAAGACTTTGGCTCCATCTCTGTGCTGGTTTTGTCTCGGGTAGAGTTAATTTTCTTCACAGTGGCTGGTAGGGGGCTGTGTTTTGGATTTGTGCTGAATACAGGGTTGTAAGTGCAGAAGAATTTTTTTCAGAAGAATTATTCATGGAAGAGAGAATTTATCTTGCTCAAGGAAGCTTTGCTGCCTGGGAAAAAACATCTTCCCATGAATAGTTTGGTGTTTTTTCCTCCCTCTTGCCTTACAAGGAGGTTTACTCCCTGAAAAGATAAAGTTCTTACAGACAACCTTGGAGGTCCCGCAGGGGGCCCAGGCAAGCCATTAAAAAGGCCCCAAGAGAAAAAAGCGGCATGTTTTTCCATGCCTCTTGCTTAGTGCCGTAAAGTTAGTGTTCTTGGTTTTTGGAAATAAATTTTCCTAAATTCTTCTGCTGCCTGATATCTGAGGTATCTGCATGCAATTTTTCTACACAGGGTTGATAATATAGAGGTGGTTTTTTGTTGATCAGGGCTTACACAGAGCCTTTTCTGCTTTTCGTATTGCCACGCTGATGTCTTAAGATTTGTAGCAAATATGGATTTTTAGTACAGCTGTATAGTTTCTAACACTATAGAATAGCAGTTGACAGCTACCAAACCCTGTTCTCATGCTTCATATTGAATTTTCTAAATTCTTCAGGTTTTGTTTAATGTTCTTTTCAAGGGAAAAGACTCTAGCAAGCATATCTTGTTTGGGATATGCACCTGTACTAGAATAATAAGATATCATTGTAGCCAAAGCAACCTTGATGGTCCGGGAACCTTGGAGGAGCTCCAAAGACAGGGCGTGCTGTGAGGAGGAGGAAGATGAGGAAGAAAGGGGTCTTGAGACCTCTGACTCAATTCCGGGGAGGCGTGCCAGGGGGGCAGGTCTGGGGAGGTCCTGGGGGAGGATAATTTTAGGATTGGATGTATTAGTGCTATAAAACTGTAGAACCCCTGGACACTCATGTACACATTTATGTATCTGCTGCACCATAAAACGCTGTATTAAAAGAACTGTTTTCTACCTTATCTATACTAATATTGTACAGAAAGTATTTTCTATTTAAGGCAACAATGCTGGCAAGGAAGTTGGGGATGCATGGGAGGCTGGGAGGAGACACACCCAGGACAGGTGACCCAAACTGACCAAAGGCATAATCCATATCATATGACATCATGCTCAGTATATATATGCTCAGTATATAAAGTGGGGGGAAGAAGTAGGAAGGGAGGGATGTTTGGAGTGAAGGCATTTGTCTTCCCAAGTAACCATTACACGTGTTGGGGCCCTGCTCTCCTGAAGATGGCTGAACACCTGCCTGCCCATGGGAAGCAGTGAATGAATTCCTTGTTTTACTTTGTTTATGCGCGTGCCTTTTGCTTTCTCTATTAAACTGTCTTTATCTCAACCCACGAGTTTTCTAGCTTTTACCCTTCCGATTGTCTCCCTGATCCTGCTGGTGGGGGAGTGAGCAAGCGGCTATGCGGGGCTTAGTTGGTGGTTTGGGTTAAACCAAGACAATCTTCAATACACAGTGCATTTAGACACATTGATAAGATCCTTCCTGAACCTTCTCTTTTCCAGACTAAACAATCCTAAACAATTCAGGAAGTGTGGACTAGATGAGTAGACAGTGAGGTGGATTGAGAACTGTCTGAATGGCAGATCCCAGAGGGTTGTGATCAGCGGCACAGGGTGTAGTTGGAGGCTTGTCACTAGTAGTGTCCCCCAAGGTTCAATACTGGGCCCAGTATTGTTTAGTCACTGGGTCCAGTGACTTGGCTGAAGGGGTAGATGCCTCCTCAGAAAGTTCGCTGATGACACAAAGCTGGGAGGAGTGGCCGATACCCCAGAGAGCTGTGCAGTCCTTTAGAAGGACCTTGACAGCTTAGAGAGATGGGCAGAGAAGAACTGTCTGAAATTCAACAAAGGCAAATGCAGGGTCCTGCACCTGGGGAAGAATAACCCCAGGCATCAGTATAGGCTAGGGGTTGACCTGCTGGAAAACAGCTCTGCGGAGAAGGACCTGGGGATCTTGGTGGAAAACAAGCTGACCATGAGCCAGCAGTGTGCCTTGTGGCCAAGAAGGCTAATGGTATCCTGGGGTGCACATAAAGAACAGCATTGCCAGCAGGTCAAGGGAGGTGATCCTGCCCCTCTACTCAGCCCTAGTGAGGTCACATCTGGAGCACTGCATCCAGTTCTGGGCTCTGCAGTACAAGAGAAACATGGAGTTCCCGGAGTGAGTCCAGTGGAAGATGACAAAGATAATTGAGGGACTGGACTATCTCTCTTACAAGGAAAGGCTGAGTGAGCTGGGCCTGTTCAACCTTGAGAAGAGACAATTGAGAGGGGACCTCATCAATGTCTATCAGTATCTGAAGGGAGGGTGCCAAGAAGATAGAGCCAGGCTCTTCTTGGTGGTGCTGAGCAATAGGACAAGAGGCAACAGTCAGTAACTGATGCACACAAAGTTCCACCTGAATATGAGGAAGAACTTCTTTACTGTCCGGGTGGCCAAGCAGTGGAACAGATTGCCCAGAGAGGGTGTGGAGTCTCCCTCACTGGAGATATTCAAGAACCATCTGGATGCAATCCTGTGCAATGTGCTCTAGGATGACCCTGCTTGAGCAGGGAGGTGGGACCAGATGACCCACTGTGGTCCCTTCCAAGCTTACCCATTCTGTGATTCTATGATCCTGAGTCACCATCCCTGGAGACATTTGCAAGACATATGGATAAAACACTTAGGGGCATAGTTTAGTGGTGGACTTAACAGTATTAGGTTAATGGTTGGACTGGATGATCTTAAAGGTCTTTTCCAACCTCAATGATCCTATGATTTTATGATTCTTTCCCAGCTCTCTCACCATCTGCTCCTGTGGGAGATGCTCTGATCCCTTCATCACTGCAGTGGGTCTTCGCTGAACTTGATACACTATTTCCATGTCTTTCTTGTACCAGGGAGACCAGAACTGGACACACATGTGGCCTCACCAGTGCTGAGTAGAGAGGAAGGATTACCTCCCTCAGCCTCCTGTCAACACTGTTCTTAATGCAGCTCAGGAGACTATTGGCCTCCTTTGCTGCAAGGGCACATTACTGGCTCACATTCAGTTTGTTTTCTACCATGACCCCCATGCCCTTCTCTGCAAAGCTGCTTTCCAGCCAGTGAGCCCTAGCTTCTACTGGTGCATCATGTTATTCCTACCCAGGGGCAGGACTTGGCATTTCCCTTTGGTGGACTGCATGAGGTTCCTCTCTGCCCATTTCTCCAGCCTGTTGAAGTCCTGAAGTCACGACAGCCATCTAGTCTATCACACACTCCTCCCAATTCTGTATCATCTGAAAACTTGCTGAGGGTGCACTCTGTCACAATGTCCAGTTCATTAATGAAGTTGTTAAACAGTATTGGCCTGAGGATCACCCCAGGGGGACACCACTAGAGGCTGGTCTCCAGCTAGACTTTATGCTTCTGATCACAACCATCTGGGCCTGGCAGTTTAACCAGTTTTCAGTCCACCTCACTGTCCACTAACCTAACCTGTACTTTGTCAGCTTGTCTATGAGGATGTTATGTGAGACTGTCGAAAGCCTTGCTAAAGTGAAGATAAAGAGCTGGCAGGTTGGTCAAGCATCATTTTCCTTTTGTAAATCCATGGTGACTACTCCAAACCACTCTGTGTCCTTTATGTCCCAGGAAATGGCTTCCAGGATTATTTTCTCCATCATCTTCATAGGAATAGAGGTGAGGTTGACCAGCCTGTATTTCCTCAGATGTCATTTGCTTTCTTCCAGTCCTCAGGAACCTCCCCTACCCTTGGAGCTGTACATGACTTGATGGGATAGGTCCCTGAGCAACCTGATCTAATTACACTTGCTTTGAGCAGAGGGTTGGACTAGATCACCTCTGGAGGTCCCTTACAACCTAAATTTTTCTATGGTAAATTATCAGCCATACTAAAATACAGCTTACTAGTGGATGAAATAGGACTACAAGTTATGTCATGTCAGCCAGCTCCTCCTTCCATCTCCTTTTAAGGTACTATCTACAAATAAAATTATTAGCAGTTATATCAGGAAAATCATATAGACATCATCTCCTGTATGGAAATAGCTTTTTTGGGCTGTTTATCCAGACAGTATTTTTATTTTTGCTTTGTTTTGTTTTTTAAAGTTCTTTTTCCCAGACAACCATGCATTTTGGTTCTTTGTAAGTTTGTGTGTCTGCCACCATACTTGCTTCTTTCCACCCACTGGTTCTTGGCTCTTGCCTTTCCAGTCACTTCCACCAGCTCTGTATCTAAGACCAGAATCCTTTCCTGTTTACTGGATCACAGTTTCACTTTTCTTAACCAGCCAACTCATGTTTTCCTTTCCTCCTCACTGACTGGGCCTAGTTGCTGTTTTCATGTGCAAATGATCTCTTGGGATGGCTTGAGGGTTGTGTTAGAATCAGGCTAGCACATGACCATGTTAATAACCATAGAACATTTTCCATTTCCACCACAGGTTTAGTACTTGCTCCTTTCTCTGTTTTAATAGGATAACTTCCTTCAACCATACATCCTAGGCCCTGTATATGGAATGGAATAGACTCTTTGTTAATAAATTAGATATTAGAACCCAGAGTTCATATAATTAATAGCAGAAGCAGCAGTTGCAAGGAGATACCCCATTTAGGGCCATCTGAAGCACATCCATTGGTCTTTGGAGCAATTAACATATAAATAGGGTAAAACAAACATAATCCTCTGCTTAATATATTTGAACTATAAAGTCGGAGAAAATGTCATGAACTGCAATAAACCACAGACTCCCAACATCACTGCCCAGTTTCAAGTCCATGATTAAAAGAAGTACTAGAGTTTTTAAAAGAAAAACTTATAAAAATGTGGATGAAGAAATGTTTTCTTTTGTCTCAACAGTTCAGTGTCTTTGGTTGACATTTTTCAAAAAGAAGTTAGCCTAATAAGGCATTCTACATCAATATCTTCAGTCTTTGATTACAGTTTACCAATGTTATGAGTGACTTGCAGTTTTTACAGTATCTTAAACAAGGACACATTGGTCATTCTTAATAATAAGCATGTCTTAACAGACCCATTTAGGACAGAAGAATGATTAGTCATTATAAGACCAAAGAAAATGAAGGAAAAAGAGAGTGTGTGGGAAAAGGTTATCTGAAGAATGACTTTGGCAAAATATATCAGTGGAGAGGATGCTGCAAGTGTTAACATTAGTCTCAGAACACAATAGCGTTGTTGACTTCTTTTGTGTCAATGCCAGATTATCATCAATAAATACATATTTGCTGTCACCAAGCAAGTTTTCTACATGCCTTTTGCTTCTTCCTTAACCTTATAACATATCAAAAGTTTCAAGGGGATATATTTAGAGGTAACTGGAAAAAGAGGGAGGGAAGGTTCTCCCTGAGCAACTTGGAAGTTAGCCCTACTCTGTGTGTGTGTGTTTTACCATATAACCTCTAGAGGTCTCTTTTGACCTAAATTATTCTACAATTTTAAGTTTGCACATGGGAGAAAAGAACTTGATGGCCAAAAAGCATGTTCATCGAAGCAAGCAAAGCACAGGAAATAGAAGAGTCTAAGAGAGAAGCAAAAGGGCATATTCTCCTTCCTCTACCTTCCTTCCTTTGGAAAAATAATAAATATGTATATCATTGCACTTAAAACAATAAAGAAATTACATAATCATTTTCTGTAAGTAACGACTACAGCTGCCTCAGCAATTTAGGAAATTGCCAGTAGAATTTAAACTAGAAGAGTAGAGGCCCACATGAAGACTTCTTTATAACACAGATGATCATATTATGACAAATTTAGACCATCCTTCCTATCAGCATAACTTAAAACTTGTCCATAAACTTAAGTTTCTTTCCCAAACAACAAAATGCTGCATATATAGCTTCACACTATGTCCAACCATAAAAATTACCTGAATTCCTTTTAGATTAATTCAAGTGATGTGAATTCAACTTGATTTGACTCAAATAATGAATTAATATGACCAAAAAAAAAGGTTTTGTTCAAACATTTTTCTTTGCTAAATAAAATACAGTAGCCCATATGATGTCATTAAAAGAGTGTGCATTTAACTTCATATTTTGGTAAACATTCTAATTTAGATCAATAGCCAACTTACATAGTTCCATTTGTGTAGACTGTGTCACTTCCTTCCACATACTGAACCTGGACTGGGTAGACATGCTGTACCTGTTGCACAGTCTGTACTTGCTGTACCTGCAAACAAGAACACCACAAATATAGGATAGTTTACCTTATATAAAAAATGACTAGTGTTTCAGTGCATCTTATGGTTTCTAAACAATACTCTCCATCATAGGACATCCCTGTTCTCACAATTACAGAGAATGTAATATTGTGCTGCAAGTCTGTAATATGTTAAGTGAAGTATTAACATTGGAGATGCGGGCCCTTGAGAGTATGGGTATTTTCAATGCCAAAGAGAGAACCATCTAGAAAGAACAAGAACTATGTGCTTTACTCCAAGTGTAGGAACTATATTTAGGAAGGAAGAAAATTTTATTTGGTCATCTATATGCTGATTTTCTGTATTTTTTAAACTCTAATTAAACTCTATACAATACAAGCCTCTAAATCACAACTTATATGTGCTGTTAACAGGCAAACTCTGACCTGTCAGAGGAGGTCCTAAAAAATTCAATGTAATCCTAGAAGAGTCTGGTTCTTATGCATGTGATGCATCATCACGTCTTCAAGGTGAACTGCTCTGGCAGATGTGCTCTGAAGTGGAGGATTGCACCAGGAGAGCTTTCCAAAAACAGGCAAAACTGTGAAGCTAGCTCACAGAGAGAGAGGGTACCCCAGCCCCTGCCAGAGTGGGAAGTGTTAAGACCTTGATGAGTGGCAGCTCTGACTCAGCTTGGGTGGGGCCAGGAGTTAAGGCAGCCAACACCTACATGTACAAAAGACACACCCAAGGAGCATGAGTGACCAGGAGTGGGGCAAATAGGGCAGGCAAACAGGGTGTGGCTGTCATGGTTTAGGAATGGTATTCCCCAATTTAGTGCTCCCACTGAAACCACCCTGCCATTCCCCCCCCCTTCCAATTGGAGGCACAAAAGGCATAGATCATGGGTTGAGATAAGAACAATTTACTGGAAACAGCAATGAAATAAGAAAACAAACAATAACAGCAACAATAATAATAACAAAAGGTATAAGCAAAAAAAACTATTTACATGGAAAGCCTCCAACAATAAACAAATACTGGACAACTTCCCCCACCACCTATTTCTCAACTGGAAGGAACGCCCTTCTCCTCAGAAGGAGAGTCCCTTTCCCCCACTCCCTGGCAATGAGGTGAGGTGGTATTGAATAACATTAGGGTCCTGGCTATGGCCCCTCACAGCTACTGAAAAAAATTAACCCTGTCCTGGACAGAACCATGCCAAGGCATGGTGTATCAGCCAGGGTAGGCGTGGCGGTTTGCACAGCAGTTCACTCTAAAAGGGCATGCAGGGAGGGCACAGTCCCCCTACCAACTCAGGACGTAAGCCCAATTAGTGGTCATCAGTGGGTTTAGGAAAGGCAGGTTCTTCCTGATCAACCTGATCTCCTTTTATGACCAGGTGACCCATCTAGTGCATGGGGGGGAAAGCTGAGGATGTAGTCTGCCTGGACTTCAGCAAAGCCTTTGATACTGCCTCCCACAGCATTCTCCTGGAAAAGTTGGCAGTCTACAGCTTAGACCGGTGCACTCTTCACTGGGTTAAGAACTGGCTGGATGGTTGGGCCCAAAGAGTGGTGAATGGTGCTGCATCCAGTTGGCAGATAGTCACTAGTGGAGTTCCCCAGGGCTCAGTATTGGACTGTCCTGTTTAATATCTTTATTGATGATCTGGACAAGGGGATTGAGTCTACTATCAGCAAATTCACAGACGACACTAAGTTGGGTAAGAGTGTCGATCTGCTGGATGGTAGGAAGGCTCTGCAGAGAGATCTGAACAGGCTGAGGCCAACAGTATGAGGTTCAACAAGGCCAAGTGCCGGGACCTGCATTTCAGTGACAATAAGCCCATTCAGCACTACAGGCTTGGGGAAGAGTGGCTGGAAAGGGGCGAAGCAGAAAAGGACCTGGAGGTGCTGGCTGACAGCCAGCTGAACATGAGCCAGCAGTGTGCCCAGGTGGCCAAGAAGGCCAATGGCATCCTGGCTTGTATCAGAAATAGTGTGGCCAGGAGGACTAGGGAAGGGATTGTCCCTCTGTACTCGGCACTGGTGAGGCTGCACTTCAAGTACTGTGTTCAGTTTTGGGTGCTTTCACTGCAAGAAAGACATTGAGGTGCTGGAGCCTGTCCAGAGAATGGCAACAAAGCTATTGAAGGTTCTAGAGAATAAGTCATATGAGGACCGGCTGAGGGAGCTGGGGTTGTTTACGATGGAGAAAAGGCGGCTCATGGGAGACCTTATTGCTCTCTACAACTACCTGAAAGGAGGTTGTAGTGAGGTGGGGGTCGGCCTCTTCTCCCAGGCAACTAGCAACAGGATGAGAGGACATAGCCGTGAGTTGCACCAGGGAGGTTCAGGTTGGACATCAGGAACAATTTCTTCATGGAAAGGGTTGTTAAGCATTGGAATGGACTGCTGTTTTGGGTCTGGCTGAGATGGAGTTCATTTCCCCCATAGCAGCCCTCACAGTGCTATGCTTTGCATTGGTAGCTAGAAGGGTGTTGATAACACTAGTGTTTTGGCTGCTGCTGAGCACAGTATCAGCACTGTAACATTCCTCCTGGGAGGGGACACAAGTAGGTCAGCTGACTCAAACGAACCAAAGGGATATTCCATACCATATGACGTCAGCTCAGATATAAAAGCTAAGGAGAGGAGCAGGAGGGGGGGCATTCATTGGTTCCAATGGCTGCCTGCTAAGAAACCATTACATGTGCTGAAGCCCTGCTTCTTGGGAAAGTGGCTGGACATTGCTGATGATGGGAAGTAGAGAATAAAATCTTGTCATTTTTCGCTTCGCTTTTGTACATGCAAGCTTTTGCTTTGCTTTTGCTTTAATAAACTGCCTTATCCCAACCCACGAGTTGTTTTCCATCTTATTCTCTCTCCTTTACAGCTGGGAAAGGGGAGTGATAGAGCAGCTGGGTGGGCACCTGGCATCCAGCCAAGGTCAACCCACCATAGTCCTTTTTGGAACCCAATGTGGGGGCACGATAAAGGCAGTTTTATATATATATATTGCATGCTATAGTAATAGTAGCTATCCAATAGCAAGCTCCTGTGCGGGACACAGAGTTTGCTGTCTGTGCTACTTATTGCTTTATTTTGCTGAGTTTTGGGAACATACTAATATAAACAATGGCTCCGTGCTTTGCTGGGGGAGCTGTCTTCTGGGGACGATGGAGGAATACACCCTTTCCCCCCTCCCTGACATTGATATGAATAGCTTTATAATGAAGTCTCACGTGCTCCTTGCTAATCCTTATGTGAGCTGTTTAGTAATGTTACTGTTACTAATACTGTCAGCATACTATAGAGTTCATGGAATCTGGTGTTATCTTGGTGTAGGAGAAAACAAACTTTAGGTGATGATATATTGGGATGTGCCCTGAGGCACCCAGTTCCTGGGTGGCAGGGTGTGTGGAAGGATTTGGGCAGGTTCCTAGGGTGGTTGACACCTCCCGTTACTGGGGCCTTCACACCTGAACAGGTATTCAACCCTAGCAAACTGACACGTCACCTGATGAAAGGGTGCCTTGCCTACCCCAATCAAAACCAGCAGCTTCTTGCTGTGTACTGGGGCCTGGCCTGTGCTTATTGAGCCACAGTTCAATATTCTCAGAAGACTGTAATGGAGGCAGGGACCCAAACTGCAATGGAGGACACTATGCCCGTGATAGGGACTCAAACCACAACAACTACAGTAATTGACTGACCTTGTAGTGAAAAGGAAGAAATGGATAAGGCAAGCTACAGGTCCATATCAGCAATTAGTAACGGAGGAAGAAGAAGGAGGAGAAGGAGGAGAAGAAGGAGTAGAAGGAGAGGAGGGAGCAGATAAAAAAGCTGGTTCTTCAACAAAAGAAGTCAGACAAATCAAACAGGAAATCGATGTTACCCTGTCCTTGACCTCATCAGAACTTCGGGACTTGGGGAAAGATTACAGCTGCCAGCCTGGTGAACGGATTCCTACCTGGCTGCTTCAATGCTGGGATAACAGGGCTGATAGTCAGCAATTGGAAGGTCATGAAGCCAAACAGCTGGGATCCTTTACCAGAGATCATGAAATTGAAAGAGGAATTGGAAGAGAAAGAACAATTTGCAGTCTTTGGAGACGGCTCCTCTCAAGTGTGAGGGCAAGGTATCCATTCAAGGAAGACCTAATGAACTCCCCAAGAAAGTAGAGTACTGCAGATGAAGGTATCCAGTACTTGAGAGAATTAGCAGTGCTGGAAATCATCTATAGTAACCTAAGAAGTGATGATGCTCCTAAAGATCCAGAGGATGTTCCTTGCACAATGGCCAGGTCTCCACCTGGTGGTTCAAGGCACCCCTGCACCAGTAGCCTGGTAACAGTATATTACCCAAAGATGGATCCACCAACTGTAGAGGTGATGTCCTCCTGGCTCCAAAGTGTAGAAGAAATTCTGGGCACTCTCTCATTCCCACGGGCCAGCACCTCAGCTCTCAGGGGCAGCCCAAGAGATAGGTCGTCTCCTGCCCCAGTCAGAGGGAAAGGAAGCCCCAAGCGCAGGCCACATGGTGAACTCTGGTTCTTTCTGTGTGACCAGGGGGAAGACATGAAGAAGTGGGATGGTTATGGCTAGCCTCTCTGGGGTACCAGTTCTGGTTGCATTCCTCCCATTGTGGGGTTCCATTTCCGAAGGCTTGAGGTGGATAGGGAAGGGGAAAACTCCAGCGCCAGGGGTTTCTTCAGGTCCTGACCGCATGGAGGGGAGAGCTTGCTCACCCTTCCCCCCACCCACGAGGTCCCATGGCAGCCACAGACAGCACACGGGACTTGGAGAGGAGGAGAGAGAGAGTGTTTATTGATGGGGTGGTTACATATATAGGGTTTGGAGGATTCACAGAATGACCAATTACCAATTGCAGGAAGGGGTTAACAGCCAATAGGAAGGGGTTAAAAGAGTCCAATGGGAAGACTTCTTGATATCTTCTCAGGACATTCCTGAGGCAGAGATAACACTACCGTGGGGGGTATTGGGAAGAAGAAAGCATGAGTTAACAAAGAGACTACAAAAAACCATCTTGAAGCATGTTTAAACAGCAGTTTTCTCATATAATGCAGATTTGCTGCTACAGATGGTGAACTCACCTTTAAGCTGGAAGCCCAGGTACGTGAATTGAGAGGGAAGAGAGCTGTTAAGAAGGGGTCACCCAGGAAAGCTGTCCATGTAGTTGCTGCAGAGACCCAAGAAAGAAATCAGCGACCTCTCAGATGTAAAAGGACTGAGATCAACTCCTTTGATCCTAGTGAGGGGACTTCTGATCTGGCATCACAAAGGTCAGACAGTGAATACTCTGACCAGGAACAGGAATAGAGGGTCCCTGCCTTCGACCAGGAAGAGGAAAGGGATGACCGGGCCTACTGGACTGTGTGGATTCGATGACCTGGCACATTGGATCCACAGAGGTATAGAGCTTTGGTAGATACCGGTGCACAGTGCACGTTGATGCCTTCAAGGCACAGAAGTGCAGAACCAATATGGATCTCTGAAGTGACAGGGGGATGCCAGGAGTTGTCTGTATTAGAGGCTGAAGTGAGTTTAACAGGGGACAAGTAGGAAAAGCACCCCATTGTGACCGGCCCAGAGGCCTCTTGTATCCTTGACATTGATTACCTCAGGAGGGGGTACTTCAAAGATCCAATATTGGTGGAGAGGTATAGACAAGGTGCATTGAATCAATATGATTAGCAAGATGTCCGCTTTATTAGAAGAAACAACAGCTTTTATACTGATAATTACACACACAGACATGTGATT
>NW_020925206.1:265498-293564 GCF_003984885.1 Neopelma chrysocephalum
TCAGAATTGCAATTCAGATTGTTCACAGAACTCCTGCACGGCTACAATCCAAAGGGGTATAGATGGGCTTTTGTTGTAGCCACCGTGCCTACAGAGAAGATCAAACAGTTATCTACCCTGCCTGGCCTCTCAGAAGATCCTTTCCTTGTGGGATTGCTGCAAGTTGAAGACCAACAAGTGCCCATTGCCACCAGAACAGTGCACCGACGGCAATATCACACCAACTGAGATTCCATAATTCCCAACCATGAGCTAATTCGTTGACTGGAAAAACAAGGAGCGATCAGCAGGACCTGCTCACCCTTTAACAGCCCCATATGAACAGTGCGAAAGTCTAATGGGGAGTGGAGGCTGATAGTGGACTATCGTGGCCTGAATGAAGTCACACCACCTCTGAGTGCTGCTGTGCCAGACGTGTTAGAACTTCAATATGAGCTAGAGTCAAAAGCAGCCGAGTGGTACACAACTGATATTGCCAATGCGTTTTTCTCCATTCCTCTGGCAACAGAGTGCAGGCCACAGTTTGCCTTCACCTGGAGGGGTGTCCAGTATACCTGGAATTGACTTCCCCAGGAGTGGAAACACAGCCCAACCATCTGCCATGGACTGATCCAGACTGCACTGGAACAGGGGGGAGCTCCAGAACACCTGCAATATATTGATGATATCATTGTGTGGGGCAAGACAGCAGAAGAAATTTTTGAGAAAGGGAGGAAAATAATCCAAATTCTTCTCAAAGCTGGTCTTGCCATAAAACAAAGCAAGGTAAAGGGACCTGCATGGGAGATCCAGTTCTTGGGAATAAAATGGCAGGGTGGATGCTGTCATGTGCCCATGGATATGGTGAACAAAATAGCAACTATATCTCCACTGGCTAACAAGAAGGAAACACAAGCTTTCCTAGGCCTTCTGGGGTTCTGGAGGATGTGCATTCCAGGTTATAGTCAGCTTGTGAGCCCCCTCTATTGAGTGACCCAGAAGAATCAGTTCGAGTGGGGCCTTGAGCAACAACAGGCCTTTGAGCAGATCAAATAGGAAATAGATCATGCAGTAGCTCTTGGACCTGTTCAGACAGGACCAACTGTGCAAAATATCCTCTACACAGCAGCTGGGGAGCATGGTCTCACCTGGAGCCTCTGGCAGAGAACACCAGGAGAAACCCAAGGTCGCCCATTAGAGTTTTGAAGCCGGGGTTATCGAGGATCAGAAACCACTACACTCCAACTGAAAAGGAGATATTAGCAGCCTATGAGGGCCTTTGAGCTTCCTCAGAAGTTGTTGGGACAGAAGTCTGTCTCCTCTTGGCACCACGATTGCCTGTGCTACACTGGATGTTCAAAGGAAACATCCCCTCAATCCATCATGAAACCAGTGCTACATGGAGTAAAGGGGTAGCTTTGATTACACAATGAGCCTGAATGTGAAAACCCAATTTCCCGGGAATCCTGGAAGAGATTATGGACTGGCCAGAAGGCAGAGATTTTGGAGCATTTCCTGAAGAGGTGACTTGTGCCCAAGAAGCACCACCATATAACGAGTTACCAGAAAACAAAAGAGGTTATGCTCTATTTACTGAATGGACCTTGCCGTGTGGTAGGAAACCATGGGAGGTGGAAAGCTGCTGTGTGGAGTCCCACACGACTGGGCATTGAAGCTGTTGAAGGAGAGGGCAAGTCAAGCGAGTTTGCAGAAGTGAAAGCCATCCAACTAGCCCTAGACATTGCTGAATAAGTGACCTGTGCTATATATCTATTCTGACTCCTGGATAGTGGCTAATGCCCTATGGGGTTGGCTACAGCAATGGAAGAAGGCCAATTGGCAACGCAGGGGTAAACCCATCTGGGCTGCTGCATTGTGACAGAACATCGCTGCATGGGTGGAAAACATGACTCTGAAGGGGCATCATGCCCAAAAGTCATGCCACTGAAGAACATCAGAACAATGAGCAGGTGGATAAGGCTGCCAAGATTGGAATAACCCAGGTAGACTTTGACTGGGAGCGGAAGGGTGAGCTATTTATAGACCGATGGACCCATGAAACATCAGGACATGTAGGAAGAGATGCAACATACAGATGGGCTCGTGATCGAGGGGTGGACCTGACCATGGAGGCCATCACACAGGTTATTCTCGAATGTGAAACGTGTGGTAATCAAGCGAGCCATGTGAGTAAAATCTCCCTGGAATAGAGGGCGGTGGCTGGATTTCCAATATGGTGAAGCCTGGCAAATTGACTACATTGGACCACTGCCACGAACATGCCAAGGCAAGAGCTACATACTCACCATGGTGGAGGCAACAACTGGCTGGCTGGAAACCTATCCTGTAAACCAGACCACTGCTCGAAACACCATCTTAGGCCTCGAGAGGCACATTCTGTGGCGACATGGGACCCCAGAGAGAATTGAATCAGATAATGGGACTCACTTTCAGGATAATCTTGTAAGCTCTTGGGCAAAGAAACATGGCATCGAGTGGATCTATCATATCCCTTATCACCTACAAGCCTCTGGGAAGATTGAGAGGTATAATGGACTGCTGAAGACTATGTTAAGAGCGTTAGGTAATGGGACATGGAAGCATTGGGAGGCAAATTTAGCTGAGGTCACTTGACTGGTCAACACTACAGGATCTGCCAACTGCCCTGGTCCTGCCCAAACAAACCCCCTACACAGTATGGGAGGAGATAAGGTCCCCATGCTACACATGGGGAAGTGACTGGGGAAGTCAGTGTGGGTTTCTCCTCCCATGGGAAAAGGTAAAGCAATCCATGGGATTGTCTTTGCTCAAGGACCAGGGTGTACCTGGTAGGTAATGCGGGAAGATGGGGAGACCCAGTGTGTGCCTCAAGGCGATTTAACCTTGGGGGAAAAATAATCTGTGTTCTAAGTTGTATGTTGCAGAAAGTAATGGCCCATCTTCGCGAACGAAGATTTGGGGAAAGGTCTTTTTACCTTTCCAGCCTGCATAATGGATTTTTTAGGTGAGACACAGCCTGCGCTGAACTGAGCCCACCCTTTAATCCTAAGGTTCATCTGCCGGGGCCAAGCAAGCTTGGACAATGGCAGTGAGGTCCTCAGGACGTAGGTTTGTTTAGAGTGTCCTTCTCATAGATGGATGGCCACACAGGGCTAACGACCTCCATCAGGCCAGGAGACCGGGGAATCGAACCCGTGGTCGCAGCAGTGAGAGTCCTGCACGCTAACCACTAGGCCACCAGGGGTCTCAGTTGCAGAAAGTAAAGTAGCAGGATAATGAAGAGCGAATTCTGCGAGGAGCAAGGGGAGTGTGACAATGACTGAAGCTGGGCTGGTGTCAGTTTACAACAATTGATTGTGTTGCTTCTCCTGTCCTGAGTACCCCTCCCAATGGAATGAAGCCCAAGATCTGGAGGGATGGAAGAAGGCCATCAAATGGGAAAAAATAATATATATCTGTGAAAGCATGAGAGATAGTCAGAAGATATATATATATGGGATCTGAGTATGACGCAAATGTTATGGAATAAGGGATGGAGATTGTATTGAGTCTGGCTGAGATGGAGTTCGTTTCCCCCATAGCAGCCCTCACAGTGCTATGCTTCGCATTGGTAGCTAGAAGGGTGTTGATAACACACCAGTGTTTTGGCTACTGCTGAGCACAGTATCAGCACTGTAAAATTCCTCTTGGAAGGGGACACAAGTAGGTCAACTGACTCAAACGAACCAAAGGGATATTCCATACCATATGACATCAGCTCAGATATAAAAGCTAAGGAGAGGAGCAGGAGGGGGGGCATTCGTTGGTTCCAACGGCTGCCTGCTAAGAAACCATTACATGTGCTGAAGCCCTGCTTCTCGGGAAAGTGGCTGGACATCGCCGCTGATGGGAAGAAGAGAATAAGCCTTGTCATTTTTCACTTCGCTTTTGCTCACGCAAGCTTTTGCTTTACTTTTACTTTTGCTTTAATAAACTGCCTTATCCCAACCCACGAGTTGTTTTCCATCTTATTCTCTCTCCTTTACAGCTGGGAAGGGGAGTGATAGAGCAGCTGGGTGGGCACCTGGCATCCAGTCAAGGTCAACCCACCACAACTGCCCAGGGGGGTGATGGAGTCACCATCCCTGGAGGTGTTCAAGAAACAACTGGACATGGCACTTAGTGCCATGATCTAGTTTATGAGGTGATGACTGGTCAAAAGTTGAACTCTAAGATTAGAGGTCTTTTCCAGCCTAAATGATTCTGTGATTCATTGCTCTCCCAGAAGATATCTAGCTATGGCTTCCACTCTCCAGAAAGCTATCACCAGAACTCATGTGGCAACTCAGAGCTCCTGTGTAAACATGCAGCTGTCCAGGACTCGGGCTGCAGGCAGTGTCAGAGCTTGACACTGGTATCAGAAGGCAGCAGAGGTAACACCTGTGTGACGGGAGACAGGTGGATGACCTGCTCGACCTGGTGGCAAAGCTGAAAGAGGAAGTAGAAAGGTTAGGAGTTACAGGGAGCGTGAGAGGGGGATAGACTGGTGGAGCCACTCTACCATCCCTGAGACAAATGCACTGGATGGACACATCACAAGAAACAGAGGATCTCACCACCAGGCAGAAGGAGAGGACCTAAGAGATGGGAGGGAATGGAAACAGGTCCCTGCTCAGGGAAGCAGGTGAATCACCTCCTGGCCCACCTCACCTTCCCAGATAACCCTACACAATAGGGAGGAGGCTCCTTTTCTGCCATGTGGCTTTCCAGTCACTCTTCCCCAAGCCTTTAGTGTTGGAACTTAATCTGTCTACTGATGTAAAAGTCAATACATCAGGAACAAAAGGAGGGCCAAGGAGAATCTCCATCCTTTATACGATGGGGGGGGAACATAGTGATTAGGAAAAGACTGAGGTACTTAATGCATTCTTTGCCTCAGTCTTTAATAACAAGACCAGTTGTCCTGGAGGTACCTAGCCCCCTGAGCTGGAAGACAGAGACAAGGACCAGAATGAAGCCCCCACATTCCAGGAAGAATGCAACAAGTACAGGGCAACCAGGGGATCAGGCCCAGTCAGCAGGGGTTCATGAAAGGCAGGTCCTGCTTGACTAACCTGATCTTCTATGACAAGGTGACCTGCTTAGTGGATGAAGGAAAGGCTGTTTGCAGACAACACCAAGTTGGGTGGGAGTCTTGATCTGCTTGAGGGTAGGAAGGATCTACAGAGGGGTCTGGACAGGCTGGATTGATGGGCCAAGGCAAATTGTATGACGTTCAACAAGTTTAAGTGCCGGGTCCTGAACTTGGGTCACAACAACCCCGTGCAATTGCTACAGGCTTGGTGAAGAGTAGCTGGAAAGCTGCCTGGTGGAAAAGGACCTGGGGGTGCTGGATGACAGCCAGATGAACATGAGGCAGCAGTGTGCCCAGGTGGCCAAGAAGGCCAATGGCATCCTGGCCTGTATCAGAAATAGTGTGGCCAGCAGGACTAGTACAGTGATCATCCCTCATACTCGGCACTGGTGAGGCCACACCTCAAATACTGTGTCCAGTTTTGGGCCCCCCACTTCAAGAAAGATATTGAGGTGCTGGAGCATGTCCAAAGAAGGGCAATGAAGCTGGTGAAGGGTCTGGAGCACAAGTCTTATGAGGAGCAGCTGAGGGAAATGTGGTTGTTTAGTCTGGAGAAAAGGAGGCTCGGGGGGACCTTATCGCTCTCTACAATGACCTGAAAGGAGGTTGAAGCGAGGTGGAGGTTGACCTCTCCTCCCAGGTAACAAGTGACAGGATGAGAGGAAAAGGCCTTGAGTTGCGCCAGGGCATGTTTAGATTGGATATTAGGAAAAAATTTCTTCACTGAAAGAGTGGTCAAGCACTGGAACAAGCTGCCTGTGGAAGTGGTTTAATCACCATCCCTGGAGGTATTTAAAAGATGTGTAGATGTAGAGCTTAGGAGACATGGTTTAGTGGTGGACTTGGCAGTGTTGGATTCTATGATCTTAAAGACCCTTTCCAACTTAAATAATTTTTTGATTCTAAGATCTACAAGAGCTCTTCAATAACATTTTAGTTAGAACACATTCATCATCCTCACTAATGTCTGTAAAATTCCTATCCCCTACTTTTCCACCATTAACTCATATACTTTAAGACAAGATTCTAAACTTCATTGTTAAGTATTGGCAGTAGTCTGGAGGTGCTCAAGAAATTGGGAGGGGGCACAGCTGGGACACCTGAACCCAGCTAACCAAAGCGATATTCCTTACCCTCATGATGCCAGGTCCTGCACTTTGGCCACAACAACCCCATGAAGCACTACAGGCTGGGGGCAGAGTGGCTGGAGAGCAGCCAGGCAGAGAGGGACCTGGGAGTTTGGATTGACAGGAAGCTGAACATGAGCCAGCAGTGTGCCCAGGTGGCCAAGAAGGCCAATGGCATCCTGGTCTGTATCAGGAACAGTGTGGCCAACAGGTCCAGGGAAGTGATTCTTCCCCTGTACTCAGCACTGGTGAGGCCACACCTGGAGTACTGTGTCCAGCTCTGGGCAACAAGTTCAGGAAGGATATTGAGGTGCTGGAGCAGGTCCAGGGAAGAGCAACAAGGTTGGTGAAGGGTTTCAAACACAAGTCCTATGAGGAGAGGCTGAGGGAGCTGGGGTTGTTTAGCCTGGAGAAGAGGAGGCTCAGGGGAGACCTCATTACTCTCTACAACTACCTGAAAGGAGGTTGTAGTCAGGTGGGGGTTGGTCTCTTCTCCCAAGGGAGAAGAGGGTATGGTCTTAAGCTCTGCCAGGGGAGGTTTAGGTTAGATATTAGGAAGAAATTCTTTACAGAGAGGGTAATCAGGCATTGGAATGGGCTGCCCAGGGAAGTGGTGGATTCTCCATCCCTGGAGGTTTTTAAGATGAGACTGGATGTGGCACTTAGTGCCATGGTCTAGTAACCATGGTGGTAGTGGATCAAGGGTTGGACTTGATGATCTCAGAGGTCTTTTCCAACCTGGCTGATTCTATATCATGTTCAGCAATAAAACTAGGGGGAAAGTTGGCAGCGGGGCCACTGCTTGGAGACTGGCTGGGCATTGGTTGGTTGGTGGTGAGCAGTTGTTTTCATTTGCATCACTCATCTTCCTTGGGTTTTATTGGTCTTTTTTTCCCCCTCTTTTCCTTGCAATGTATTATGATTACTCTTTAATTATTAAACTTTTAATCTCAACCCATGAGCTTTTCTTTTGGTGCAGTTATAACCACAACCATCAGGGGATGCTGGCACGCCTCAGGAGGCAGGGGCTGCAGTGCCTCACTCACGGTCACCCGGTGGCGCTGTTGGGCCTCCGGGAGATGCAGGTGGGGGGGGAAACAAACGGAGTGGTTTGCCAACCTCCAGAGGAGCTCACGTGGCAAATGGTATATCTCAGCTGTGGCAGCTGGTCTGAGACCCAAGGCGAGCCCCCCCACAGGGACTATCTTGCTATATCCCAAAATGGGAGTGGTTGGAAGCCCCTCCTCAGGCAGCGCCAGCCCCAGGCAGTCCATGCCAGGCCCGGGGCTGTGGAGGCGGCAACTGGCAAGGGACGGAGGTGCCAGTCCATCCAGCAAAGAGCAGGGAGACCAGGGGACAAATGAGAGCTCCTTTGGTCCTCAGCAGCTCTGAGGGGCATCCAGGCAGTGGGCAGAGGTGAAACTGGGACCTTCCTCAGGGCTCGAAGAAGCCAATGACCCAGCCAAAAAAAAAATTAATCTGGAGACCCTCTCTCCACACCCTTCCCTCAGTCAGGGGAAAAGTAAAGTGCAGTCCCCAGGAAAAAAAACAAAAAACAACTCACCTCCCCCTACAGTCTCCCGAAGCCATTAGTTTGGAATGTGGGACTATCAGCTAGCTAATCCTTTTGTGTGTGGCTCCATGCTGGCCATCCTTCCAGGCCAGGGGAATTCAGTCAGCTAGCTCCCTTCCCCCTTCCATTGCTCAACACCTTTCTTTCCCAGTGGTAAAGGGAAAAAATTCAAAGCAGGATTATTTTTTTCTTAAAAGAAAAACAAACTATGACAGTCGTTTATGAAGATGTTGAAGAGCACTGGGCCTAAAATGGAGTCCTGTGGAACCCCACTAGAGATAGGTCGCCAGTCTGATGTTACCCCATTCACTATTACCCTTTGTGCCTGACCTGTGAGCCAGTTGCTCACACACGCATGACATGTTTATCCAGCTGTTTGCTGGACATTTTGTCCAGAAGGATCCTGTGAGACACAGCATCAAAAGCTTTTTCTCAACACTTATCCTTTGCCACCTATCCTTTTCTCTCTAAACCAGTATCTTCTTCATATCCTGTCCTAATCACTGAAACATCATCTGTGTTGGCTTTTGTGGGAAATAAATAAGGCGGTTTTATTACAAGCAAGGATTTCCATGGTTACCTCGTGTTGAGATACCTGGAGGTCATTTTATTTGGGGAGATTGAAGAGCCATTTTATGGTCAGGAGTTGGTGAGTTGCATGTTGTTCTGGTCACTGTTACTTACTGCTGCTTACTGCTTTGTTTACTGTTCTTATTGTTCTGGCCACTGCTTTACTTACTGTTCTTGTTGTTCTGATCACTGTTAGGCAAATGGGAAAGCATGTAAGGCAGTGAGACCAATTTGGGCTTGCTGCCAAGGGACCATGTGGCCGAGGGCAGGGAAACAACCTGATAGGGGCATGAGGACAACCAATGGACTGCACCAGAAAGGAAAGATTGCCTTTTAAGGAAGAAAAGAACAAGGGCTGGCATGGGAGGAGCGAGGGAGTGATTATGTAAATCAAGAGACCTTAAAAAGTGCTCATCCCTCCCATTGAGGTGTGCTCAAACTAGGTCACGAGTTCGGTGCACTCAGCGCACTGTCAATAAAGTTCTTTGTTTCACTTTATTTGACCATCTTCAAAATTTTAATTAGAGATATTTCTCACACTTTCACTACATATGCATCACCTTTTCAGTCTATACAAAATATTGCAGCAAACTCCTCTTCCTTGGCCACACTGATCCCCTAACATTCCTTTCTGACGCCTTACTTGAGTTATACTTTTAAAATAAGACTCAACTGAAAAAATACAATTCAATAGAATCACAAAATACTCCAAAATACAGATTAAATATTCAGTGAAACAGAACTATTGGAAATAATAAAAGAAAAAATAAGCAATATCCTATTGAAAATATATGCTGATATAAACTATATCTAGTTTTTAAAAGTTTGAAGCAAAGCTTAGAAGAATTAACCACAGTAAGCCTCACAGAAAGCTTTACTAAGTCCAAGCACCACAGAAGCTTAATTTACAAAGTTAGCACAATAATACAAAGACCTTTTTACAGGGGCAGATAGTAATAGGACAAGGGCAGATAGTAATAGGACAAGGGGGAACGGTTTTAAACTAAAAGAGGAGCAAATACACAAAGATAAACATTTTAATTCATGTTAAATGCCCACTTCTTGAATGTTTTCTTGAAACACTGGGGTTTTTTTTTTGGGGGGGGGGGTTGGCAGGGCGTTTTAAAAAAAAGCAAATGTATTCCAAGGTACATTAGAAATAAAAGTGATATTAATGGAATTATGATGCATTATGAATTAAGTCTGTATACCAGGAAAAATTATTAGTGAAATGTATGAGGCTTTTAAACAGCATTGCAAAGAACATGCAGAAAAAAATCATCACCTTAAATTTTAAAACTAAACTTAACACAATGCTAGATTTTTTAGTTTAGACAACAGCACAGAAATAGACATATAATTTAACAAGTTATTCTCAGTTTTAATACTGTTGATTTTGAAACTGTAAAGCCAATTTATATTGAAAAAGAACATCAGATTTCACCCAAAGAACCTAAAACGGCGACAGCTGAATGGAGGGGAAGTGGAAAGGGAGATACTGATCTCTTCTTCCTGGTATCCTGTGACTGGATGAGTGGGAATAGTTCAAAGCTGCATCAGGGAAGGTTCAGACTTGATATTAGGAAACATTCCTTTACTGAGAAGGTGGTCAAACACTGGAACAGGCTTCCTAGAGAGGTGGTTGATGCCGCAAGCCTGTCAGTGTTTAAGAGGTATTTGGACAATGCCCTTAATACTATGCTTTTGGTCAGCCCCGAAGTGGTCAGGCAGCTGGACTAGACAATCATTGTAAATCTCTTCTAACTGGAACAAATAATTAAAAAAAAAAGCTAAATTACACATACTAAAGGAGTCTTGGACTAAAGTCATGGCTTTTCACATTCAGTTCCTGTTTTCCAACTCCCACTTCCCTCCTCAGTCTCCCCATGCACCACACTCTCCAACGTTGTTGGGGCTGCATAGGTGATTAATCGTCACAGAAGTGTGTGCTGAGCTGACTGCTTCAGAAGCCCCTTTAATTCTCTGGCAAATCCAAATTATGCATTACTTAAGGTTTTACTTCACATACTTTTCTGCAGTTGCTCAAGAACCTGCAGGGAGTTCAGCTTAGAAGTACAAAATTGCATTGCTTTTGTATTTTACATCTTTATTGTATTTATTTCAAAAATTCCATATTCCTTTCAAAGGAATAAATGTGAAGATTTAATAAATTAATGTAATTTTTATGAGATATTGCAAACATTTCATAGTAATCTACTTTTAGAATCATGCGTATATATTTCTGATGGTTGACAAATATTCTAGTTCAAGAAATAAAGCCTGAAAACTGCATGTCTGCTTATGTAGCTATTTTAGCTCCATCAAAATAAAATTGAATAAAACAGTGGAAAGGAATTGGTTTTGCAACCTTGTACAAAATCAGTTCTTTACTACACCTATTGAAATGCATCATTATGTCTTGCCAGGGTTTTTTGTTTACCCAAAATTAACAGATACCTACCTGTTGCTGAACCGGTACCTGCTGTACTACCTGTGTGGGCACTGCTGCCTGGCCAGCCACAGATGCCTGTAAAGTCACAGTCGAACCTGTGTCTGACCCAGTCACTGATGTCTGCATCGTGGTCTCTGAATAAAATTAAAATGTAAAATTAAAAGTTCAGCACAAACTTATTTGCTTTTTGTCATTTATTCAGATCTTAAAATAAGCATATTCACCCAAAATCAAATCTGGGGATTAGCTAAAGATTATTTCATGTACTATTACATGAGTACATGGAGATATTTAATTTATTTTTCCTTTTTTAAAAATGCTGCTTTGGACTAAAATATTAGAAATTTCATATTATATATTATTGCTTTGTCTAATCTAAGGTCTGCTTAGAACTTGCAACATGTCGAGAAGAGAATAAGTTTTGGACTTCGTGATTTTTTTCTAACAGTTTACAGTCTGATCCGTAATAGCAAATATATTTATTGAGTCAGAAGCAAGGTGCACACAAACCTATTTACTGCTTTGAGGTAAAGAACTCTTAGAAAACCATCCATTCACGGGCTTTATTCTTCTCTAACTACACTTGTATACATTATCTGCAACTATTGTTAAATTTTGAGAGAAGATTCAAAACCTTATACCATATTAAGACAACACACTTTAAGCTACCTATATGCACAAAAATAATCAATTCTAGAAGCTGCATATATAAATGTTTATTTCTTAATCAAGCACGCCTTCACAAAAAGACTTGCAATTATCAATGCAATAAAACAGAGGTGGAAACATTTCCTACTATCTCATTAGAATTCTAAAGAACTAAAAGAATAATTTATGTAGTAATCACAATACAAGTAAATTACAGTATCTTCAATATCGTCAGCTTTCAGAAAGAACTAACATACACTGAATAAAGTATACTGTAAGAACACAATGGGTAAAATATGTAATAACAGAAAGAAATTTCTCTCTTCATTTTCTTCCCTGAAACAGTTCAAATCCTTATGCACTGAAATATTAAGTTTTCTCTTACCTAACTTGCCCTCAAAATATCTTATTTAATAATGTAAATTAACAGAAACTTTTCTCACTTATTTATGTGACTTCAGGAACAACGCATAAAAACTAGAAATAAGTCAACATCCTCTGTCCTAGTTAGAACAGCTGGGACCAGCTCATCACTGTATGGGTGTAACCCAAAACTGTGTATTCTATAGCCTTCCATGCCATTTCCCAGAAACTGTTATCAATAGACCATTTACACCATCTGCCCAGAGCAGCCTGACTCCTCAGGCTATAAACTAGGTGTTAAGAGGCCTGTGAGATAGGAGGATGCTCCTGTCCTCACACCCATTGTGGAACTCCCCGCCCTGAGGGAGGTACTGGGCATTCCTGCCTGAACCTGAGGATATATAATCTTGGGGTCTTGGGACTTCTGGTACCTCTCGTGGGATCCAGAGAATGACCGGAACTTGGACTGGACTGCGACCACCACTCTCGACCAGACTGCAACAGCACTCCTGACCGGACTGCGATCATCACCCTCGACCGGACTGCAATCAGCACTCTCACCAACAGGTTTTCCCTCTCCTTTTACTTTTGGACTCAGGGGGACCACGTGGGGCTCAGCACGGGGAGGGGGCCCCAACAAACACCACTCTGTTCATGCCCCAGGGTGCCGGGTTATACATCTGGGTTTTGTGGGTTAAAACCAATTGTTTGTCTGTGTAATTGTATTTACTGTATTATTTTTATTAAATTGTTATTCTGACTTATAATCTCTTTTGAGTTGGGTTCATTTCCCCTGCTGGTTTACCTTTAAACCAGCACATCCGCCCATCAGCTAGTAAATGACTACACATTCTTCAAATCTATCCTTCCTCTGGTTTACTGAGTTGCACTATAAATTCTTCATATTCAAATGTTGACTTAAAGCTCTGGCAGGTGATAGAATGAGGGGCTTCAACCTGGAAAGAAGACTCTGAAAAGCATTTTAAAGGTGAAAAAGTGACTCAAGTAAGCTTGCTTTAGCAGAAAGTGTTAATGTAATCACTGGAGTTATAAACAGGGATTTTACCCCTACATGAGGTTGTGGCACTGACATTTTTAAGAGGAATATTCAAAATTTGGATACAGCACAAAGATGGTCCAACAATGAAGGAAAATGCCTTACAAAGAAAACCTATTTAGAGTATCATAAAGAAGACTGAGGATGACTTACTATATTGGGTTTATGTGACCAGGTTTTGGTAGTTGGGGTGGGGGCTACAGGGGTGGCTTCTGTGAGAAGCTGCTAGAAGCTTCCCTCATGTCCGGCAGATCCAATGCCAGCTAGCTCCAAGATGGACCTGCCGCTGGCCAAGGCCAAGCCCATCAGCGATGCTAGTAATGCCTTTGGGATAATAAATTTAAGAAGGAAAATAAAAAGGTATTGCACAGAAGCAATTGCAGCCATAGAAGAGAGGAGTGAAAACATGTGAACAACAATGCAGACACCAGGGTCGGTGAAGAAGGAGGGGGAGGAGGTGTTCCAGGTGCCAGAGCTGAGATTCCCCTGCAGCCCATGGTGAAGCCCATGGTGAAGCAGGTGTGCCCCTGCAGCCCATGGAGGTTAACAGGGGTGTAGAGACCCACCTGCAGCCCATGGAGGACCCCCATGCCATAGTAGGTGGATGTCTGGAGTCTGTGACCCCGTGGGAAGCCCATGCTGGAGCAGGCTCCTGGCAGGGACCTGCAAACCTATAGAGAGAGGAGCCTACACTGGAGCAGGTTTTCTTTTTGTGACCCTGTGGGGGACCCATGCTTGAGAAGCCTGTGCCTGAAGGGCTGCACCCTGTGGAAGGGACCCATGCTGGAGCAGTTCATGAAAAACTGTAGCCTGTGGAAGGACTCACACTGGAGAAGTTCATGGAGGACTATCTCCCGTGGGAGGGGCCCCACACTGGAGCAGGGGAAGGACTCCTCTCCCTGAGAAGGAAGCAGTGACAGAAACAACCTGTGATGAACTGACTGTAACCCCCATTCCCCGTCTCCCTGTGCTGCAAGGAGGGTGGAAGTAGAGCCCGCGAAGGAGGGAAGGGTGGGGGGAAAGTGTTTTTAAGCTTTGTTTTACTTCTCATTATCCTGCTCTGATTTTGATCGGTAATAAATTCAAATAATTTCCCCAGATCGAGTTTGTTTTGCCTGTGACAGTAATCGACAAGTGATCTCTCCCTGTCCTTATCTCAACCTATGGGCCTTTCATTATATTTTCTCTCCCCTGTCCAGTTGACGAAGGGAGTGATAGAGCGGCTTTAGTGAGTATCTGGCATCCAGCCAGGGTCAACTCATCACACTTATACATAACAGGAATTAGAGAAATCTTCAGTTTTGCACAGAATTACAGAATTGTTTGGGTTGAAAGGAACCTCTTGAGTTCATCTAGTCCAACCCTCCTGCTCAAAACAGCGTCACCTAGAACAAGTTGCTCAGAGCCACGTCCAGTTGGGTCCTTAATATCTCCAAGGATAGACACTCCACAACATCTTTGGAAAACCTGGTACAGTCCTTGACTAACCTCACAGTAAAAAAGTCTTTGAGTGTTCAGATGGAATTTCCTGCTTTTTTCCATTTGTGCCCATTGCCTCCTGTCCTGTCAAGGAGCACCACCGAGTCTCGCTCCCTCATCTTCACTCCCTCCCATCAAGTATTTATGTGATGCCTTTAAATTTTAGGATTTTTAGCTTTTTGTAGACTTTAAAGTAGCTGTATAGTCTCTTACACTTTAGAATAGTATTTAAACACTCACCAAACCCTATCCCCAATTTCATATGAAATTTTCTAAATTCTTTAGGCTTGTTTAGACTTCTTTCAAGGCAGGCCTTCATTCTGTTTAAGAACATTTCCACCCCAGGCCTGAACAACAAGATACCATCATAGTCAAAGCAACCTTCAAGCCTGGAACCTTGGAGAAGCTCAAAAGTCAGTACATATTGTGAAGAGGAAGATGAGGAAGAAAGGGGTCTTAGGACCTCCGACTCAATTTCCAGGGAGGCGTGCTTGGGGGTCAGATCTGGAGGCAGGTAGTTCTCGGATTGGTTCATAAATTGTGGAACCCCTGGACACGGGGCACGCACGCATCTTGTTTGTACTCCCATGGCCAGAGGGCCTTCATTAAAGACCTGCTCTATATCTTATCTCTACTAAATTTGCCTGGAGCTTTTTTTGCTCCCAATCTTAAGGCATCAATACACAGTGATAAGATCCTCCCTGAGCCTTCTCCTTTCCAAGCTAAATAGTCCCAGCTCTCTCAGCCACTTCTCAAGGCATATGCTCCAGTCCCTTAATCATCTTTGTGGTCCTTTGCCCTTTCTTGTACTGGGGAGCCAAAATCTGAACATGGTACTCCATATGTGGTCTCACTAGCACTGAGTAGAGAGGAAGGATCTATCTTGACCTTCTAGCAATGCTCTTCCTAATGCAGCCAGTGATACTGTTGGCCTTTTTCTTGTCATGAGGGTGCAATGCTGATTCATATTCAGCTTCCTGTCAATCAGGACACACATTTTCTTCTCCCCAAAGCTACTTTCTAGCTAGTCATCCTGTAGCCTGTACTGGTGCCTGGGGTAAGTCCTCCCCAGATGCAGGACTTTGCATTCCCACTTGTTGGATATCATGAGATTGTTCTCTGGCAATTCTTTAGCCTCTGAAGATGTCTCTGAATGGCACAACAACCATCTATCAATGGCTCCTCCCAATTTCGTAACTGTTGCTGGGGTTGTTCAACCTGGAGAAGAGAACACTCCAGGGAGATCTTATAGTGGCCTTTCAATAATTAAAGGGGGCTTCTAAGAAAGATGGACTTTTTACCAGGGCTTGTAGTGACAGGACAATGGGCAACGGTTTTAAACTGAAAGAGGGTAGATTTAGATGGGACATAAGGCAGAAATTGTTTACAATTAGGGTGGGGAAGCACTGGAACAATCAGATTGCCCAGGGAAGTTGTGGATGCCCCATCATTGGAAGTGTACAAGGTCAGGTTGGACAAGGCTTTGAGCAACCTGATCTAGTGAAAGGTGTCATAGACTATGGCAGCAGGGTTGGACCTTTAAAGGTCCCTTCCAACACAAACCATATGATGATGATTCAGAGAGATATGGCCCATCCAACTACTGATGCAAGGTCCCTCACTCACTCCTGTAGCTGACACCACAGGCCCCAGGGTGCCTACAACCCCCAGTCAAACTCCAGTACCTGGGCACCAAATTTCACTCACACACACCTGTCTCACCAGCAGCTGGTACCTGTTCCTTGCAGCACACATACTGTCCTGGTTTTATCTGGGATAGAATTCATTTTCTTCTTAGTAGCTGGTACAGTGCTCTGTTTTGGATTCAGTTTGAGAATAATGTTGATAACACACTGATGTTTTGGTTGTTGCTCAGTAGTGCTTACCCTAAGACAATGACTTAGCGTCTCATGCTCTGACAGTGAGGAGGTGCACAAAAAGCTGGGAGGGAGCATAGTCAGGACAGGTGACCTGAACTGTCCAAAGGGATATTCTACACCATAGAACATCATGTTCGATGAATAAACTGGGGGCAGTTAGCCAGAAGGGGTCAATTGCTGCTTGGGCATTGGTCAGTGGGTGGTGAACAATTGTATTGTGCATCACTTCTTTTTCTTGGGTTTTACCTTCCTCTGTCCCTCTCCTTTTTATTACAATTATTAGCAGTAGTATTACCATATTACTATCATTACTATCATATTTTACTTTGTTTCAATTATTATATTGTTCTTATCTCAACCCACTAATTTAATTTTCTTTTCTTTCCTGATTCTCTGTGCTGGTTTAAAGGTAAATCAGCAGGGGAAATGAACCCAACTCAAAAAGAGAGATTATAAGTCAGAATAACAATTTAATAAAATAATACAATAAGTACGATTATACAGACAAACAATTGGTTTTAACCCACAAAACCCAGATGTATAACCCAGCACCCTGGGGCATGAACAGAATGGTGTTCGTTGGGCCCCCTGAGTCCAAAGTAAAAGGAGAGGGAAAACCTGTTGGTGAGAGTGCTGGTTGCAGTCTGGTCAAGCATGGTGGTTGCAGTCTGGTTGAAAAGTGGTGGTCTGCAGTCTTCCTCTGGATCCCACGAGTGGTTAAAAAAGTTCCAAGACTCCAAGATTATATATCCTCCAGTTCAGGCAGGAATGCCCAGTACCTCCCTCAGGGCGGGGAGTTCCACAATGGGTGTGAGGACAGGAGCATCCTCCTATCTCACAGGCCTCTTAACACCTAGTTTATAGCCTGAGGAGTCAGGCTGCTCTGGGCAGATGGTGTAAATGGTCTATTGATAACAGTTTCTGGGAAATGGCATGGAAGGCTATAGAATACACAGTTTTGGGTTACACCCATACAGTGATGAGCTGGTCCCAGATGTTCTAACTAGGACATTCTCCTCATCACACCAGGGGGGAGCGAGGGAAGTGAGCAAGCAGCTGTGTGTGGCATTTAGTTGCCAGTTGGGATTAAACCACGACACATACACAGGGGGCAGAGAGTGAGATTAGGTAGAGTGATAGTTAAGAAAACATTTTAAAAGAAAATATAAGAAAATAGGACATACTGCAGTGACCAGAAGCAGGGCTCAGCCAGGCCCCATTTTACCTGTGACTGGCTGGTTTTATGCTTTATGCCCCTTTCTGTCTATCCCCCCTCTTTGTTTCTCCCTGCTTTCCCTCCTACATCCCTTTATCATTTTGTATAGTTCTATCGATTCTCACATCCCTCCAAGTTTTGTGTCTGGGACAGCCCTTTGTCTAATATCTTATCAGTTGCAAAGTCCAGGTTGATCTTCCTGGAAGTGGTGCCTGTAGTTTCTTGACAGTCCATTAATTAGTGTAACTGGTGAGGTTTGTTTCTTGTCATTGTCTCAAACTTCTATCGTAGTAGATTTAGGAATGGTACTCCCCAATTTAGTGTTCCCACTGAGACTCTCCAAACCACATGCTTGCTCCCCCTCCCCTTCCCCCTGTGGTGAGATGGAGAGGAGAATTGGAGGCACAGAAGGTAAAGATCACGGGTTGAGATAAGAACAATTTAGTGTAAACAGCAATGAGATAAGAAAACAGTTACAGCAACAATATTAACAACAAAAGTATACAAAAAGAAAGAATGATTCATATGCAAAAATGCTCCCTGCAGAGCCTGTGACAATAAACAATGGCAATTGGCTTTCCCCGCTATGTTTTCTCCACTGGAAGGAACCCCTTCTCCCCAGAAGAGAGACAGTCCTTTCCCCCTGTCCCCAGCAATGATGTGAGGTGGTATAGAATAATCTCCAGGTCCTAGCCATACCCCCTTCTGGTTACTGCAAAAATTAACCCTGTCCTGACCCGAACCAGGACAACCCAGAACCCTGTCAAGTAGCTAATAAAGGGTCTGTTGAACATGAAGGCTGGAAGCTGGTCACTGCCTGTACTAGGAGGATGGCTTCTCCTCCTGAAAACTTGATGATGACAAGTAGGACTGGCACTTTTTACAACATGTATGAAACCCTGGAACCAGAAGGACAGTCCACTGATGAGGTGGATGAAGGTCCTTCTGGGACAGAGGGGCCACCTAAGGTAACACAATCTACCCCCTGCATTATGACCTCCTCTGTTAGGAGGAAGAGTAGTTGTCATAGGTGATTCCCTTCCAAGGGGAATGGAGGGCCCAATATGCAGACCAGACCCAACTCACAGGGAAGTATGCTGTCTCCCAGGGGCTCAGGTAAGGGACATTACTGGAAAATTCTCCAGTCTAATAAGGCCCTCCGATTATTATCTGTTATTGGTTCTTCAAGTCAGTAATGATGAGATAACAAAGAAAAGCCCGAGGGCAATCAAAAGGGATTTCAGGGCCTTGGGATGATTGGTTGAAGGATGAGGAGCACAGGTACTCTTTTCCTTGATCCTTCCAGTAGCAAGGAATATTATAGAAGGGAACAGGCAGATCCATCAGATCAACACGTGGCTTTGAGGCTGGTGTCATTGGAAAAACCTTGGGGTTTATGACCATAGGATGATTTATACAACACCTGGTCTACTGACACCTGACAGGATGCACCTTTTTCAGAGGGGAAAAAGGGTTCTAGCACAGGAGCTAGCAAGGCTTTCAACTAGACTGGAAGGGGGAAAGGGACAAAACCAGGCTGGTCAATGATAGACTGGGACGGTGTGCCAAAACCTGAGGAAGTAAGCACTAGTGGGATCCCTCAGCCTGCTCCACAATGTGATGGCTACAACGAACCACACTTGAAATGTTTCTACACCAATGCACGCAGAATGAGGAACAAACAAGAAGAGATCAAAGCTTTGGCCCAGTCCCAGGGATATGACATCATTGCCATAAGCAAAACCTGGTGGGATGAGTCCTGTGACTGGAGTGCCATGTTGGATGGTTACAAGCTCTTTAGGAGGGAGAGACAGCGCAGGCGGTGGCACCGTATGTAATGGAAGGGTTGGAATGTATGGAGCTCACAGATGGCAATGGCACAGTTGAGAGTCTCTGGGTAAGGATTAAGGGACAAACAAATAATGCAGATGTCATCATGGGAGTCTACTATAGACCTCCCAGCCAGGACGATGACACTGATGAACTATTCTTTGAGGAACTAAGAGACACCTCTAAATCAACTGCCCTTCTTCTTGTGGGAGACTTCAACTTGCCGGCTGTTAACTGAGAACAGCACACAGCCAACACAAAGAGGTCCAGAAGATTCCTAAAACACCTGGATGACAACTTCATGAAACAGGTACTAAGAGAGCTGACTAGGAAAGATGCTCTCCTCAATTTGTTGCTTGTTAACAGAGGGGATCTTCTGAGTGGTGATTGGTGGCTGTCTTGGCCACAGCGGTTGCCTTGGAGTTTTTTTTATTTTTTAATTTTTGCAGATTTTAGAAGTAGCTGTATTTATCCCTCACCCTTTAGCACAGTAGTTACACATACTCAACCCTATTACCCCATTCCATATCAATTCCCCCTAAATTCCAGTAGCATATTTAGTCTCTTTTTCAAGGTAGGCCTTCATTCTGTTTAAGAACATCTGCACCCTGGCCTGGACAACAAGATATCACACAGGCAAAGCAACCTTCAAACCCAGAACTTTGGAAAGCCTCCAAGGCCGAGGAAGATGAAGATGAGGAAGAGGGGGTCCCAAAACTCCCCCAGACTCAATTCCTGAGGGGCGGGGTGGGGGTGGAACAGGGCAAAGGCCGGGGGGTGGACGAACAGGGATTGGATGGGCATCATCATAAAATTGTAACACCTGGGTCAGGGGAGCGCGCGTAGTTTGTATTCTCAGAGCCTGAGAGGCTTCATTAAAACCTTCCCTTATCTTACCTCCTACTAAATTGCCCTGGAGTTTTTTTTCTCCCTGAATCTTTTAGGCAAAAGGTGTTGGCCCGTATGGGGACAAGCGGGGACTTGTGGCTCCTCCAGATTGGAAAATTTCATCCTGCAGGAAATTCTTCTTCAGCCAGCATATTTCGGAGAAGTCTCCGCACTGATCTTGAGAAGCCCAGTTCCTCAGAATCACACACGGAGGTAAGATAAGGAAAAGGTACTTTTGTTAGCAGCTGCGAAGGGGGGTTATTTTCCCTGGAAATGAGGAATACAGTGGGACTGGGAAAGGGAAACTTGGACTTGGGCCCAATAGTCACAAGAGTCAGTGTTTTCCCAGTCTGTGGGCAAAAGGGTTTCGCCGGGGCGGACAGTGGGACTATCCGGAAGGTTTCAGTAAAGGCAGGGCAGAGGGAAACTCAGGAGTTTCGTGTTTCGTGTTGGCCAGGGGGGCCGAGTGGGGGACACCTCTCCGTGTGTTGAAGTATGCTGCTCTGGCCTGAAGCCAGTGGTGGCGCTCGGGGAAGGAGTTTGCATAGTGCTCCTGGGGCTGTGAGTTGTAATCCTGGTGCGTCTCTTGTCTGTATTTTGTCATCATGGGCTGCATACAGTCTAGGGAAGAAATCCCTAAGGAATCTCCTTTAGCTTTAGTTTTACGGCATTGGAATCATTTAGCGCAGGCAGGGGCGGTGGGCGCAGTCGCTAGCGTGGGCGGAGGAGCCTCCCCCGGGGGCTGCGGGATCGATTCTAGCTGGAGCCGCCCCAGGGGCGGTGCCAACTGCCGGTGCGGTTGCTACAACGGGAGCTGCCGCCGGCGCAGGTGTAGTTGCGGGCGTGGACGACTCCGTCCCCGCAGGGGCCGGTGTGGCCCCGGGAAGACAGGCGGGGCCGCCCACTGGGGCCGGAGCTGTCCCTATGGCGATGGGAGGCACCAGCATAGATCTTGGAACTGCGGGAGGAGGAGCAGGGGCGGTGCCTGCAGCCGGGGTCTCCGCCCCGGCTGACACAGGACCCTCCTGCTCCGCCATTATGGGCAGAGATGAAGCGCCCCCTCTCCCCCAGCACCCCCCGTCCTTTATGGTCCCTACCCTCCAACCACAGGGGGTTGTCGGATCCCATCCCGGTGGCTAGGAGAACGAGGACAAAGAAGGAAAAACCTATTGTGGAGGCTCCCTTAAGACAAGCTATGAGCAGTCAGGGCCCAGTGTTGATAAAGGTTCCTTTTTCCCTGGTTGAATTGCAACAATGGAAGGCTTCAGTCAGAGCATATAGAGATAACCCAGACAGAGTGGCTAATTATGTGCAAAGAGCAATAAAAACACAAAACCCAGATTGGTATGACAGAAGTAATAATGGATATGTTACTTGACCCCACAGAAAAGGAAATGGTTAAGCGGGCTGCCGGGGCCAAGATTGAGATACTGATAACATCTGGACAAATTCAAGGGGAACTTAAAGATATATTCCGCTCAGAAGATCCCAAATGGGACCCTAATTTACCAGAGAAAAGAGAAGCATTGAAACGTTATCAGGACTGGGTAGTGTATGGTTTCAAGCATGGAATTCCGAAAGCAGTAAATTGGTCAAAAATGTATGAGGTGAAGCAGGATAAAAATGAATCTCCAACAGACTTTCTGAATAGGTTAAAAGAGGTCATCTGAAAATACACGGACATAGATACGGAATCAGATCTGGGGAAAAAGCACTTGGTCTATTTATTCATAGGCCAGTCTGCAGATGATATAAGGAAAAAGTTGCAGAAGGTAGGTGATTAAAAGGATATTGGTGATTTATTGGATATAGCTTGAACAGTATATTGGAATAGAGATCAGAAAGCCAGGGGAAGGGTGATGGAGCTAAACAGTGACTACCAGGAACACCGCAAACGCAATGTCCACCACGAGTATTATAGATCTAATCGCCAACATGATAAAGCAAATGATCGGTGTTCTTTCTGTAAAAGGAAGGGGCATTGGAAAAGGGATTGTCCGAACTTGAAGAGAAGTGAAAATCTTCCTCCCTCTCCCCCTCCATCCCCCCAACTGACTGTGAACCAGGATGCATGAAGAGGATTCTTCCCCAGCGGAACCTCTGGTTGTAACTAAGCTGGGAGGGGAAGAAGTGAAATTCTTGGTTGATACAGGCGCAACATATTCTGTGTTAAATACTTTGGAAGGAAAATTGAGTCGTGATACTATAACTGTGGTTGGGGCTACAGGGGTAAGTGAAACCAGGCCTTTCTTTAAGCCTTTGAGATTTAAATTGGGTAAACACTGGGTAACTCATCAATTCCTCTATATGCCAAACTCTCCCAAGCCTTTATTGGGTAGAGATTTATTGGAAAAATTAGAAGCTAAAAATAAATTCTGCAAGGGGGGGGAATAAAAGTCATAGTTCCTGACACTAAATATATCAAGGCACCTGCCTTCTTCATACAGGAGAACCACGGAGAGATTCCCCACAGAAGTTGAGAATGCTGTCATCCCTATAGTCTGGGCTAGTGAATATCCGGGGAGATCCAAACAAGCAGAACCTGTAAGCACCACACTCAAACCAGGAGCAACACAGGTAAGACAAAAACAATACCCTTTGAAGCTTGAAAGCTGTAAAGGTTTAGCACCCATAATTGAAAAGTTTCTTAAATTTGGGTTATTGGTAGAATGTGAGTCCAAATTCAACACCCCCATCCTACCGGTAAAAAAGGCTGATGGTAAGAACTATCGATTGGTCCAAGATCTGAGGGCAATCAACAGAATAACTGAGGATATACACCCCGTAGTAGCTAACCCCTATACCTTATTAACCACGTTAACAGAGGATTTAGTGTGGTTTACTGTGCTTGATCTCAAGGATGCCTTCTTCTGCATTCCTGTACATAAGGACAGTCAAGAGCTTTTTGCTTTTGAATGGGAAAATCCTGAGACAGAGAGAAAAACACAACTCACCTGGGCAGTTCTACCCCAAGGCTACAAAAACAGCCTGACAATATTTGGAAACCAATTGGCAAAAGAACTGGAAGACTGGAGAAGGCAGCAGCCAGAAGGAGTTGTCCTGCAGTATGTGGACAATATATTAATTGCTGCCAAAAGTCGGGACCAATGCATCGAGCTCACTGTAAGTCTTTTAAACTTTTTGGTAGTAAGTGAGTATAGGGTCTTGAGAGAGAAAGCACAGATTGCAAAGGAAATAGTCATCTACCTGGGGCTTGAAATCTATCGTGGACATCGACGGCTCAGCATGGATCGGAAAGAAGCCATCTGTCGTCTCCCAGAGCCCCACACCGTACGAGAAATGCAGGCTTTCCTAGGAATGGTAGGATGGTGTCGCCTGTGGATAGTTAACTATGGGTTACTAGTCAAACCCCTATATGAAGCACTGAAAGCGGCCAAGGAAGGAGTTGTGACATGGACAGATGAGACTAGAGCTGTATTTAAACAGCTAAAACAATCCTTAATGTCAGCTCTAGCACTGGGATTACCAGATTTAACTAAGCCTTTTGAACTGTTCACATATGAGCAACTGAATGTTGCTCTGGGGGTATTGTCACAGACCCTGGGAAACCAGCGAAGGGCTGTGGCTTACTTCTCCAAACAGCTAGACAATGTTAGCCAAGGCTGGCCGGGGTGTCTAAGAGCTGTAGCAGCAACTGTTATCCTGATCCAGGAGGCCCGGACACTCACCCTTGGGCAGTGCATTGTCGTGTATGTACCCCATGCAGTCCAAGCTGTGCTTGAGCAAAAGGGGGGCCACTGGCTGTCCCCTAGCAGAATGCTTAAATACCAAGTTGTGTTGTTGGAACAGGATGATGTTATCCTGAAAACAACATCTATTGTAAATCCTGCTGTGTTTCTGTCCTCAACATTGACTGACAGTGTGCCTGAGCATGACTGTTTGCAGACCATCGAGGAGGCCTATTCCAGCAGACCAGACCTGAAGGATGTGCCTCTGGAAAACCCAGACTGGGAACTGTACACGGACGGAAGCAGCTTCATGTGAGATGGTAAGAGAATGACAGGGTATGCAGTGACAACCAAGGACGAGGTAATCAAGGCGAAGGCCTTGCCAGCAGATGTGTCATCCTAAAAAGCAGAACTGATTGCACTGACGAGCTCTAGAACTGAGCGAAGGAAAGAAGGTAAATATCTGGACAGATTCTAAGTATGCATTCAGTGTTGTACATGCCCATGGAGCCATCTGGAAAGAGAGAGGGCTATTAACTGCCCAAGGCAGTGGGATTAAACATGCAGACCAAATCCATGCACTCCTGCAAAGCATTTGGAAGCCAGAAGAAGTGTCTATCATGCATTGTAGGGCTCATCAGAAGGGGAAAACAACTCCCGAATTGGGAAATCATTTTACTGACCACGCAGCAAAAGGAGCTGCAGAAAAAGGCATCCTAGCAGTAATACCACAAAAAGAAATCAATTTGACAGGGTTCACCCCAAAATATAATGAGAGAGACCACCAGCTAATTAAGTCCCGTAAAGCTGAAATCAAAGAAAGTGGATGGGCTGTTACACCTACAGGACAGGTTGTGGTCACACCCCCACTCCTTAGGGAAATAGCTCTGCAAGAACATGAGGCTACCCACTGGGGAACAGAAAACCCTCTAAAACACTTAAAGAAGGTAGTAATAGGGACAGGTATGACTGAAGTCGTAACATCCATTGTAAGTAAATGTGAAATCTGCAGGCTAAACAATCCTGATACAACTAAGAGAGTGGTGCTCGGGGTCACAAAGGCTGGAGACCTATCCGGAGATTATTGGCAAATAGATTTTGCTGAGTACCACCCAGGGAAGGATACAGATACATACTGGTGTTGAGAGTATTTTAGACAATACAGGACATAACATATTGCTTCAGGCCTGCCTGCACAATCCAGCCTACATGCAGGATGATGAGAACCGTGTGCCTTGAGCAGATGTGTGTCCTTGAGCAGCAGATATGAGAAAGCTGCATGGAGGTAAACAAGAAGAAAGAATGTTATCCAGGATGTTAGAAACCAGAGGATGGGAGGGCCTGGAAATGTCAGAGTGTGTGCCTTGGATAGGTGAGCCAATAAAGTTATAGCTATAGTGTGTGAAAACAGATGTAACCAATAGAGAGTTAGGATAGAGCATGTGAACCCTGTAGGACCCTATATACTGTGTGTGATTTTTGCAATAAACAGAGCATTGACTGTACCTCCATGAGGGTGTGTCTTTGACTCTGGAGCTCCTTTTTTGCATCTTCTCGCTAAATACTGGCACTAGTTGACACCTTCAGTGGATGGCCTGAGGCTTACCCCTGTTGTACTAACACAGCAAGGGAAGTGGTAAAAGCTTTGCTCAATCACATAATTCCAAGGTTTGGGGTTCCTCTAGGAATGTCATCAGGTAGAGGGACACATTTCATTGCAACGGTAGTGAAGGAGGTATGCCGTGTCCTGGGAATTGTCTGGGACCTACATACTCCCTACAGACCTCAGGCAAAGTCGAGTGTATGAATGGTACTCTTAAAATGCAGATTGGTAACATTTGTCAGGAAACATCCATGTCATGGGTTCAGACTTTGCCTGTAGCTCTGCTGAGGATTCGCATCCAACCCAGGCGGAGAGATAACATAAGTTCTTATGAAATATTGTATGGAAGACCATACTAAGCTCTGCACATACCAGGGGACGTTCACGTGAGAGGGAAAGTTGATTTACAAAAATATTTAATTGCTTTAGACTATTTTACAGAAACTCCAGAAATTCATCGAGTTATCCAGACCCATAGGATTGGACACCCCTGCTCATCCATTCCAGCCAGGAGACTGGGTCTACGTTAAATGGTGGGACAGTGACCCCCTGCGAGCCAAGTGGAGAGGACCATTCCAAGTCCTGCTGACTTCCCTCACCACCGTCAAAGTTGTTGGCAAAGGACCCTGGTTTCATTACTCCAGAGTTAAGAAAGCATCAGCTCCCAGAACAACCAGCAAATCAGAACCTGACACAAATGAAGAGGATGTGGCATAGACTGTTTCTACTGTGTATGTTATCTGTACAATTGGTAACTATGAATTGAGTTTGGGATCAAAAATCGCATGTGGCCCTAGTCCAAAATGTATCTAAAATCCTTCGCAAAGATAACTGCTGGATTTGTACCCAAATACCAGCAATTGACGATGAGGATAGCAACTGACCCCTAATTGGCATTTTGCTAAATGGGACAAACTTTGGTAGGTCTATCGTAGAACTCCCAGGGATCTGTAGACCGGTTACGGAAGCCTATTATCCAGTGGCCCTAAGTAACATAATTTCTAATCAGGAAAATTATGCCGTTCCCTGCATGGTTGTTAATGCTACAGGAAAAATCATTCTCCCTCCCTATTGTGATAAAGACAAATCTAAAGAGAGGATAAACCCAGAAGTTGTAATAAGGGTGGCACAGTTCCCCTTGAGATTAATTCCTCCCCAGGGTTCAGGGTGGTACTGGATCTGTGAAAAGTGAAACAAGAAGCCAGGACCAAAAGAGTTAACTGAGAAATCTGGGTCTGCTAACAAGGTACCAACATCTAAACAATCTGTACTCATTCTTTTCTACTTACTGGACCAAAACTTAAAAGAATGGTAAAAGAAACATAGAATAGGCCTAGAGGTAATAAATTAGGATGAAGTAAAATAAAGTAGACATTTGAATAGAAGAGACAGGCCTGGAGCCATGCCTTTCTCCAAGCTTCAGTGAGTGGGTCGAGAACACTAGAAGAGAAGGGAGGTCAAGCCGAGGAAGATGAGAATAAGCCCCCAGACCCACAGGAGGAAGAGCGGATGTACCACCAAAATTGAGGGCCAAGAGAAGCACCACCCCAAGACCCTCCTGGGCTCCACCTATACTCCGCCTGTTATTAATATGTATAGATAGATGTTGTAATCACATGAATATGCATTTAATCATATATGAAAATTGTATAAAAACTGTTGATTTTGTGTGAAGCCTTTGAGCAAGTTTGTCCAGCGTGAGCTGGCTTGCTCCCAGCGCTGTCAATAAATACCTTTGCTGCTCAAAGATCCAAAAGACTATGAGCAGTTCTTTATACCGGATTTTTCGGATTCAGGAGGCCTGGAAAGTTTTGCCCCTTGATAAAGATCAGGCCTGTGCCCTAGGGGCTGTAATCCCAAACATAACAATCCTCGACCAAATTGATGAACAAGGAGAATGGGAAAGAACTTATCCAAAAAGAGTAAAAAGAACCAACAATCCCCTTGTTGAACGTCCCACGCTTTTTCACAGCATAGTCAGGGCCTTGGTCCCATCTCTAGGAGTAAGTGAATTGGAAAAAGCAATTGTTAACATTTCAGCTGTTATTGAAAATATTCAAAATCAAGCTTCAGATGCAATCGCAGCTTTACAAGAGGAAGTCCAATAATTTGTCTCATGTAGTACTACAAAACCGACTGGCCCTCAATATTTTGCTAGCCTCACAGGGAGGCACGTGTAAAGTCATCAATACCACTTGCTGTTCTTACATAGACCAGAGTGGAAGAATTAATAACGATTTGGCTGCAATTCGGAACCAAACCAAAATTTTGCATCAGGTATCTCTGGATGATGTCTCACTGGATTTGGGAGACATTCTCCACAAACTTACTTCATGGTTACTGAACCAGACCTGGATAAAACAACTGTTTATATAAGTAATATCCATAGTTAGTGTTTGTATAATAGCTCATTGCATGAACCAACGTTGTAGATGTTGGTCACCTCTTTGGAATAATATTAGGTGTAAGTAGTAGAGATTGGACAAGATCTTTGACTTTTTTCCAGTCTTTAAAGGGGGGATCTGTTGCCTTGGAGTTTTTTTTATTTTTTTATTTTTGCAGATTTTAGAAGTAGCTGTATTTATCCCTCACCCTTTAG
>NW_020925206.1:293574-384829 GCF_003984885.1 Neopelma chrysocephalum
CCAAAACTCCCCCAGACTCAATTCCTGAGGGGCGGGGTGGGGGTGGAGCAGGGCAAAGGCCGGGGGGTGGACGAACAGGGATTGGATGGGCATCATCATAAAATTGTAACACCTGGGTCAGGGGAGCGCGCGTAGTTTGTATTCTCAGAGCCTGAGAGGCTTCATTAAAACCTTCCCTTATCTTACCTCCTACTAAATTGCCCTGGAGTTTTTTTTCTCCCTGAATCTTTTAGGCAATAGCGACCACGGAGCAATTGAATATAAAATCTCTGTTGACAGGAGGAAAAGTTCCATCAAAACTTCAACCCTGGATATGAGGAGAGCAGACTTCAGGCTGCTCAGGCAACTAGCGAATAAGGTCCCCTGGGAAAATGCTTTTGAAGGTGCTGGGGTCCATAAGTGCTGGTCACTTTTAAGCACCACCTCCTAAGGGCACAGGAACAGGCAATTCCTAAATGTCAGAAGTCAGGCAGACGAGGCAGAAGGCCGGCTTGGCTGAACAGGGATTTCCTTTTAGAGCTAAGGCAAAAAAGGAAGGTGTATGCCCAGTGGAAGCAAGGTCAGGTGACATGGGAGGAATACAGAGATGCTGCTCGCCATTGTAGAGAGAAATTTCGTATGACCAAAGCTCAACTGGAGTCAAAGCTGGGCAGAAATGTGGGGGACAATAAAAAAAACTTTTTTAAATACATTAATGGCAAAAGGCAGTGCAGAAACAACATTGGCCTGTTACGGGATGAGGATGGTCACCTCAATCAGGGACAGAGACAAGGCGGAGGTATTTAATGCTTTCTTTGCCTCTGTGTTCAACACAGATGACGGACTAACAGGGTCCCAGTGCCCTGAGCTGGAGGACAATAACTGTGAGAATGATTAACTCCCAGTTGACCCAGAAGTTGTGAGGGATCTGCTGCTCCAGCTGGATCCCTATACATCTGAGGCCTGATGGGATTCATCTGAGAATACTTAAAGAGCTGGCTGATGTAATTGTGAGGCCTCTCTTGATGATTTTTGAATGGTCTTGGGAATGTAGAGAGGTCCCAGTTGACTGGAAGCTGGCAAACGTTGCCCCAATTTTCAAAAAAGACAAGAAGGATGACCCTGGAAACTACAGACTTCTTAGTCTCACTTCAGTGCCTGGTAAGGTTATGGAGAGGATTATTCTGTGCGTTGTTAAAAAACACCTGAAGGACAATGCAGTCATTGGTCACAGCCAGCACAGCTTCATGAGAGGACAGTCCTGCTTGTCAAATCTGATTTCCTTTTATGACAACATAACCCATCTAGTTGATCAAGGGAAAACAGTTGATATAATCTTTTTGGATTTCAGAAAAACTTTTGATACTGTCTCTCACAGGATCCTTCTGGACAAAATGTCCAGCACACAGCTGGATAAACACATCATGCAACTGGCTCACAGTTCGGGCACAGAGGGTAATAGTGAATGGGGTAACATCAGACTGGTGACCTGTCACTAGTAGGGTTCCACAGGGCTCCATTTTAGGCCCAGTGCTCTTGAACATCTTCATAAACCACTTGGACGCAGGACTGGAAGGGATACTAAGTGTGAAGGAGCAGGAAGCAGAGTGGGAACAGTTCCAGGCATGGAGGAAGATATACAGCAATTGACAGGACTTTATTATATGGACCTTACAGTTATTATATGGACTTTACTGTTATTATGTGGTTTCAGATATGTGTATTGCATTGTATCCACACTACACAGTGCACAGCCTGGGCACGCCCGGGCTTGCCACGAGTTTTGCCTGCTCCCTGCTTCCCCGCCCCCCTCTCTGATAGGCTGAAGAAGCTGCAGAGAGGAGACAGTTACCATTCGCCCTTTCCTTCCCTGGTTCCTCTCACGTTCCTCCCCCTTTTTGCCTGTGTCCCTACCCCGATTTGTTCCCCTGTTTGTCTGTCTCATGCTCCACCCCATGTTCTAGCCCTTTCCCCGCCTGAATTCATAAAACCCCAGCACACCTCAATAAAGTATTCCATTTACACCTCTAGACTCTGTACCCGTCCGTGCCGTGTCACGGCCCCATTCCCCCTCGGACCGTGGCAACTAAGCAAGTTTGCAGATATACAAAACTCGGAGGAGCTGTTGACTCCCTCAAAGGCAGAAAGGCCCTGCAGAGAGACCTTGATAAATTGGAGGACTGGGCAATCACCAATCGCATAAAGTTTAACAAGGGCAAGTGCCAGATTCTGCACCTGGGATGGGGCAGCCCTGGATGTACGTACAGACTGGGGAATGAGATGCTGGAAAGCAGTGCCATGGAAAGGGACCTGGGGGTCCTGGTCGTCAGCAAGTTGAATATGAGTCAGCAGTGCCCTGGCAGCCAGGAGGGCCAACCGTGTCCTGGGGTGCATCAGGGAAAGCATCACCAACCAGGTTGAGAGAGGTGATTGTCCTGCTCTACTCTGCACTGGTGCGGCCTCACTTCAAGTGCTGTTTTTGTCACCACAATATAAGAAGGATATAAAGCTATTAGAGAGTGTCCAAGGGAGGGCAACAAAGATGGTGAAGGGCCTTTAGGGGAAGCCATACGAGGAGCAGCTGAGCTCATCTGGCTTGTTCAGCCTGGAGGAGACTGAGGGGAGACCTCATCGCTGTCTACATCTTCCTTATGAGGGGAAGTGGATGGGCAAGCGCTGATCTCTTCTCTGTGGTGACCAATGACGGTACTGGAGGGAATGACCTAAAGTTGTGTCGGGGAGGTTTACGTTGGATATTAGGAAAAGGTTCTTCACCCAGAGGGTGGTTGGGCACTGGAACAGGCTCCCCAGGGAAGTGGTCACAGCACCAAACCTGACAGAGTTCAAGAAGCACTTGTACAATGCTCTCAGGCACATGGTGTGATTCCTTTGTGGTGCTGTGCAGGGCCAAGAGTTGGACTCGATGATCCTTGTGGGTCCCTTCCAATTCAGAATATTCTGTGATTCTGTGTTTGTCTCCATATTTGTTCTGTCAGGTCTATGTCTCTATATACTTTGCTGCTTGTTTCCCTATTTTTACCTTAGTTTCCCAATTGACAAGGTCCCTGACTAGATAACCTTGCTGGAATAAACTTTCTCACACTCTCACATGTCCTCATCAATTAGTGTGACTGACCAGATGTGGTTCTTATCCCTGCCTACCTTATCATTTGTTGGTCAGGTTTGTGTCCCTGTATATCCTTGCACAGGGCTTCCTCTTTTCTTATTACCTGGGCTGTTTTGACCTTGTCGATACTTGTTAGTGACTCCTGTTTTCCTGGCAGGTCAGATCATTATCACAGTTTCTTTGTCTTGAACCCATCAGGGTTTCTTTGCCCTGCCAGCTACTCCCCATTAAGGAGATTTCAGCTTATTAGGGATGTCCTGGGGCTAAGGAGATATCCTTCTTTATCAGTATGTTTACCATGTAGCCTTTGTGGCAGATCCATGAGATGGTAATTGTTGAGTGATTTCCCTGTCCTGATCTCAACCCATGAGCTTTTTCATCATATTTTCTCCCCCTGTGTTGCTGAAGTGGAATGAGAGAGCAGATTGGTAATCCCTTGGTGACCAGCCAAGATTAACTCACCATATTAACCCCTTTTTGCTTTGAAAAAGGTCCTTGACCGGATACCCTTAAAGGAGAAGACATTCTCCTTCTACATACTCTTACAGCTCAGGACACTGTCCAGTCAGGTTTTTATTATCTGCAAGGATGGAGACTCCACAACCTCTCTGGGCAACCTGATCCAGTGTTTGACTGCCCTCATAGCAAAAAAGATTTTTCTTATGTTTAAATGGAAGTTCTTGTATTTCAGTTTGAGTGCATTGTCTCTCATCCTTTCACTGGACACCACTAAGAAGAGTTTAGCTCCATCATCTATCTTTACTCCCCTCCCTCTACTGGGTATTTATATACATTGATAAGATCTCCCCTGAGCCTTCAGTTCTCCAGGCTAAACAATTCCAGCTCTATAAGCATCTCCTCATAGGAGAGATTCTCCAGTCCCTTAATCATCTCGGTGGCCCTTTTCTGGACTTACTTGAATATGTCCATGTCTCTTGTACTAGGGATCTCAGAACTGGACATGCCATTTCTTCCCTTCTTTTTCTCCCTCTCTTTATTCTTACTCTCTTCTCTTTCACCCAACCCCTTATTCTAAATCCACTGCTGTGTTTTTATACTATAACAATTTCCATGATGTGTCATTTACTAAGAAAACTTTGTAATTGTTTTTGGACCCTTCTGACTTTTGTTGTTCCTTTTCAACCACGAGCATCTACACACCTTGTGTGCTCCCTTCCCCTTCAGTGTGGGGTGCCACATTTTTACTGGAGTCACGGACAGGATGCTGTCGTTGAAAGGGTCCAAATGGGATATCACCACTCCACCCATGAGTTCCAGGCAGGGAGTGCTGGGAAGTGACCCCTCAACTGTAAGTCAGGAGGGATCCAAGCAGTGGCAAGCCATGACTGCCCAGGAAATGTCAGTGCTTGACTGGTCCCCAATTATGGAAAATTTGAGAGAATATACCTGCCTGACTCCAGGCATGGACCAGGCAAATGGAAATTGATATAATCCTGAAGCAGTGGTTAATTGTATCAATGCGGTGTTAAATAAACAAAAATTACAAAAAGGAAAAGCGGTGTTATGTGTGATTTTGGGGGCGACTTTAACCACTGCCCAAAAGGAGAGGTATATATATATATGGTGACTGAGATATCAAAGTTCCAGGAAAAGTATAGCATACTTGCACAGGAGATGGAAACTGAATATGTTTGGAGAGTGTCCCTAATGAGTGGTGATCAAATTATGCTGTCTGAGGGAAAAGCCCAAGGATACTGAGGGCCAGGAGTGTTTTTGATAGTGGATGACCCAAGAGAAATGTGGTCTTTAACTCAGAGGGCTGCCTATTGGGCAGGAGGTTTGGATCCTTTAGAGAGGGGTGATCTGTTTAGCATCGAGACCCTGACTATAGATCATTTGATAGAAAGTATACAGAAAGTATACAGAAGGCAGCATGTTTGCAATTGATGCATGATAGATGGTTCTGGGACAGCCCTCACCTATGTTGCCGGTTGCTGATCCGGATAGAATGACTTCCTTGATTCAAGGTTTGACAGAGTTGTTAAAAAACGATGCGGTACAATTACAGGACTGCTTGAGGCAAGCATTAACCCCACAGGGAGGAAGAAGAGGCACTGGACAAGGGGATGGGGAAAGGCCTTTAACATGAGGAGAGATAGCTCAGGATCTAGTTAGTTACAGCAGAAAGATGGTTTTCACTGGAATGGTTAGTAAACAGAAAACAGCAGTCAGGAGACTGGAATCATGGCAGGGAAGCGGACTGCCCAAGAGGGAACAGCAAGGTCCTAGTGCCTGACAGAATGTTGTGGGTGGAAGGAATAGAGAAAGGAATTTCTCAAGAGGTGATGGACAGATTGCCCACTGCTGTTATTAAGAAGGTAGTAGATTGTGGGGGAAGGGAAAATCACCACTCCCTCACTGTAGGCAAAATAAACAGGGTGATAGGGGAAATAGAACTTCATTGCATTGCCCAAGAAACCTATCGCTTCTAGAGGCTAATGTTAATCAGGAGTTGGGGAAACCACTCTCAACATCTTCAGTAAGGGAGCTGAGGGATGGCCAGTGGAAGCATTTAAGCAGGCTCACCAAAAATAAGATGGGCAATTTGTTGATTACTTTTCCCCTGGCCCTCTTTGAACACCCATTACCTTCTGGGTAGATACTGGAGCATGGATGTCACCCTTGCAGGTGGTTGAAGCTGATCATAATGGCATTGTTGTTGATGGAAATCATAATTGGGTTAGAGATGTTTTTGGTAACTAGACCACAACCCACAGCCCTCGTAAAATGAGAGGGGTAAGGGATGAGAGAGGTGCAAGAGAGAGCTGAAACGAGGGATGACATGAGGGACAAGAGATAAGAAAGTCAACTTGAGACAAAGTGAGACAAGAAGAGGAAAAAAGAAGACGAGGAGACAAGGTGAGAGGAAACACGACAAAAGACAAAACAAGGGGCCCGACGAGACGAGGCAACAGAGAGACAAGAAATGAGAGGGGACATTAGAGGAGATGAGGGAGATGAGTTATAAAAGACTAAACAAGACAGGTGGGAGAGTAGAGCAACAATAGGAGGATGAGACAACAACAAGAGGAGAGATGAGAGAGGCAGGTGATGAGAGATGGGACAAGAGAGATGAGAGAAAAAAGAGCCAGCAGATGAGGGGCGATATGAGAGAGGAGGGAGAGATGAGTGTATTCGTGCTTAATTAGACGCTGTTATTTTTTGGTCTGTGTTTGGCCCAGCCACCCGTGAAAGTCTGTTCTTTTCCTGCCAAGTTATGAGAAAACAAGCACTGATAAATGAGAACTTCGTCCTTGAAGGAAGCATCTTGTATAAACTGAAATTAATTGGGGCCTGACTATTGGCTGATGGCCCTCCAAGGACATTTGAAGGAGAAAGTGAAGAGGAGGAGGATGAAGTAAGCCACCAGACTCATTTAGAAAAGACCCCCGATGCGTAGCACACAGGCGCAGGGGAAATTCCAATGTACACACGCGTGCACAGAAGGGGCACCTCACATAACGGGGGGAGGGACCAAAGGCCTCTAGCTGGGCAGTGCTGGCCACACCTGCCCACGTAGACATCGTAGTTTAATTGTATAAAAAGCAGATAGCTCTTGCTGGGAGCAGATTCAAGCTTCACATGGAGGACAACGTTACCTCTGCAGGGATGCCTGCTAAGCCTGACAACGCTCTGGGGATGCAGCTTCTGCTATGGGGAATTCTAAGCATTTCGAGGTCCGTAAGACAACCTCGTAAGTAATGCTTGAGTGAGTAGGGGGTTGTCTTGGGGGTTTGTTTCTCTTCTCTTTCCCATCTCTCAGTTTCTCGTTTTGTTGGCTACTTCTTTGTAATAAATGTTGTTTTGTTGAACTTTCAACAGTGTACTGGTTTTAGTTTGGCAATCTCCCTGCTACAATGAGGCAAGAGAGAAGGGGGCTGGGAGGTGAGAGAGATAGAGGGGGATAGCAGAGGGACAAGAGGGGGAGAGGGAAGAGAGGAGTTGGCATGAGGGAGGCTTGATGAGAGACTGAAGATAGGGGAGAGATGGGACTAGGGATGAGACGAGAGACAGGCCAATCTAGATGAGACAAGAGGGGGCAAGACAAGTTTTGGGATGAGATGATGGAGGGAGACCAGAGGCTGATGGGTGCCACAATATAAGAAAGATATAAAGCTATTAGAAAGTGTCCAAAGGAGGGCTATGAAGGTGGTGAAGGGTCTAGAAGGGAAGACATATGAGGAGTGGCTGAGGTCACTTGGTTTGTTCAGCCTGGAGGAGACTGAGGGGAGACCTCACTGCAGTCTACATCTTCCTCACAAGGGGAAGAGGAGGGGCAGGAACTGATCTCTTCTCTGATGACCAGTGACAGGACCTGAGGGTATGGCATGAAGTTGTGTCCGGGTAAGTTTAAGTTAGATATTAGGAAAAGTTTCTTCACCCAGAGGGTGGTTGGGCACTGGAACAGGCTCCGCAGGGAAGTGTTCACAGCACCAAGCCTGTCTGAGTTCAAGAAGCATATGGACAACACTCTAAGGCACATGGTGGGATTCTTGGGGCTGTTCTGTGCAGGGCCAGGAGTTGGACTTGGATGATCCTTGTGGGTCCCTTCCAACTCAGGGGGTGTCCTGTGATAAGAGATGAGAAAAGGTGAGAGCAACTTGAGTAGAGACACAAGGGAGATGAGAGGCGGGGGGGGCAAGAGAGAGCTGTGATGTGAGAGGCGAGAGATATGGGGGGGGGATGAAAGGTGAGACATGAGAAATGAGACAAGACACAAAAGATAAGACAAGCCATGAGAGACAAGATGAAATGAGAGATGGGAAAGAGAAGAGGCAGAGGGGAGGTGAGAAAGGGGGAGCAAGAAAGGGGACACGAGTGATGAGAGAAGAGGTAGAGAGACAAGAGGTTAGAGACTAGAGATGAGAGAGGTGCAATGGGAAACAAGATGAGGGACAAGCTAACAGAGGCAGAACAGAGGAGAAGAGGGTAGGAGAGGGAGACCAAGCAAGACAGGTAAGAGAGACCAGATGATATAGGAGTGGTGAGATGAGAGACGAGAGAGACCCAACAATATGAGAGTGAGTGAGCAGCTGTGTGGTGTTAAGCTGCCTACTGCAGTAAATGACAACAGCCCTTTTTGGTGCCTATATTGGGTTTACATGGCAGTGTGTGTGCGTGGGGCGGGGGGGGCTGCAGAGGTGGCTTCTGTGAGAAGAGATCAGGAGCTGGCCCCACGTTTGACAGAGTCAGTTTTAGGAAGTTTGTGGTGCTTCTGTGATAGCATCTGACACCTGCTGGAGGAACAACACAGCAAGGTACAAACAATCCAGGAGGTTCTTGGAAAGCATTGACAATAACTTTATGATACAGATGAGAAGCCAGTGAGTAATGGTGTGCTGTTGGACCTTATACTAACTAACAAGGAAGGTCTGGTTAGAGATGTGAAGGTTGGGAGCAGCCTTGGCTGCGCTGACCATGGAGTTCAGTATCTTGTGAGGAGGAAGCAGGGCAATGAGTAAGATCACAACACTGGACTACAGGAGAGCTAACTTTGGCCTCTTCAGGGACCTTCTTGGAAGAATCCTATGGGAATGTGCCCTAGAGGAAAGAGGGGTACAAGAGAGTTGGTTAATATTCAAGGATCACTTCTAGGCTCAAGAACGGTGCATTGCCATGGGCAAGAAATTGAGCAAAAGGGGCAGGAGACCTACACAGATGAACGAGGAACTGTCAAAACTCAGACATAAGCAGGAGATACACGAGGTGGAAGCAGGGACAGGCCACCTGGGATGAATATAGGGATGTTGTCAGAGTAAGCAGAAACGCAGCGAGGAAGGCCAAGGCTCATTTGGAATTAAATCTGGCTAAGGATGGCAAGAATAACAAGAAGGGCTTCTTCAAATACGTCAATAACAAAAGGAATATCAGGGAAAATGTGAGCACGCTACTGAGTGGAACAGGGACCCTTACAACAGAGGTTGCGGAGAAGGCTGAGATACTGAACTCCTTCTTTGCTTCAGTCTTCACTGCCAAGGCCAGTCCTCAGGAATTCCTGACCCAGGAGACCAGGGAGAAGGTCTGGAGAAAGGAAGATTTTCCCTTGGGTAAGAGACGATTTAGTCAAACTTGACATCCACAAGTCCATGGGCTCTGAGGGAGCTGGCAGACATCATTGCTAGGCCACTCACAATCATCTTTGAAAGGTCGTGGTGATCAGGAGAGGTGCCTGAGGACTGGAAGAAAGAAAATGCCACCTGTCTTAATTTAGCAAGACACAAATGTTTGTTAAGGAGGGCGGGCCAGAAAAGAAGAACCAACCTCCTCCCTCTAAGTTATTATAACTTCGAAATTAGGAGGCTTCAGGTGAAAGGTGTGGAAAAAGGAAAATAACAGCGCTTTATTAACAAACCCGAATAAACAACAATGGTGCAACCAAAACTTTCAAAAAACCAAGTCCTAATTCCCCAGGTGGAGGGGCCCCCGTGGCAAATCAGGAGGCCGAGGGAGGGCTGGAAGTTATTGTAGTGGGTTTGTAACCCTCCCTGATAGGGAAACGGAACTAGGGTAGGTCACCTGATGTATATTTTACCAATAAGCTATTCCATACCATATTATGTCATCTCAGATATAAAGAGAAGAGAACAACTTCCTTCTTCTCTTCCGGGATGGTTGCGTGGGATAGACGGCTGTTTTCGGAGGAGGAAAACACTTTTCGTGGGGTAGTAGTCTTTACTGTCAGTTTTCCCTGTGTGTATAGTGCTTATAGTTCTTTTTTTCTTCTCTGTGTAAATATAAAAGCGCCTTTCTCAGCAGCTTCGGCTTTGCAAGTTTTTTTTTCTCCTTCCCCCTCCTTCCCTCCTCCTTCTCCCTCTGGGGGCGGGTTGAGCGGAGTCTCAGTGGACACCGGGCATTCAGCCAAAGTACCGATAACAAAATTGGTGCTGAAACCCGGGAACACTGCCAAGAAAGGTTGTTTATATAAACACTGCCTCGCTTATCTTTTTGTTTTTGCTAACTTGGGAACACACTAATACAAAACATGACCTTATGCCCAGCTTTAGTATTTATACCCGTACTTTTACTAACAGTCTTTCTGGGATGTGGGACTTACCCTTTGAAAGACCTCCAGGGGGACAGATACAACTTTCTTTCCCTTCTTAATTTTGACATAGATGGCTTTGCAATGAAAGTACTAATGATCTTTACTAACCCTTACTTGAGCTGTCTGGCCATGGGACTGCTTATAACCAACACTATGAGAACGTTATGGGGATTGGGGAATGTAGTATTGTCTTTGTTGCCTTGTGGCAGGACAAAACAACCTTTGAGAGAGAATTTACTGGGATGTTCTCTAAAGGGGCCAGTTCCTGAGTGGCAGGGAATGTGGATGAATTTAGGCAGGTTCTTAGGGCGTTTAACACCCCCCATTGCCTGGGACTTCACATCAGAACAAGTATTCATCCCTAACAAACTGACACGTCGTTTAATGGAAGGCTGCCTTGCCTACCCCGATCAAAACCAGCAACTTCTTGCCCTGTACTGGGGCCTGACCTGTGCTTATCAAGTTGCAGTTCAATACTCTAAAAAGACTATGACTGAGACAGGGACCCAAACTATGACATCTGAAGTCATTATTGACCCTGTAGTAAAAAGGAAGACATGGGTAAAGAGATCTACAGGACCTACAGGCCTACCTCCACGATTAGTAAGGGAGGAAGAAGGAGAAGGATCTACCCTGCCCGCGCCTCCAAGAGAAGAAGGGGAGGCAGGACAAATAGCCAGTGATTCACTAGAGGAAGCAGTTCCACATGGGAGAAGCAGAGAGGAAATCAGACAGGAAAGCAAAGTTACCTAGTCCCTGAGCCCATCAGAACTTCAGGACTTGCGGAGAGATTACAGCCGCCAGCCTGGTGAACGAATTCTTACCTGGCTGCTCCACTGCTGGGATAACGGGGCTAGTAGTCACCTGTTAGAAGGTCATGAAGCGCAGCAACTAGGATCTATTGCCAGAGATCGTGAAATCCAAAAAGAAATTGGAAAGGAGAGAGGCATTTGCAGTCTTTGGGTTCGGCTCCTCTCAAGTGTGAGAGAAAGGTATCTGTTCAAGGAAAATATAATGAGCTCCCCAAGAAAGTGGAATACTGCAGATGGAGGCATCCAGTACCTGCGGGAACTGGCAATGCTGGAAATCATTTACGGTTCAAGCACATACAATAACATCTTTAACGATCCAGAGGATGTCCCTTGCATGCTGCCCATGTGGAGAAAGGTAATTCAAGGTGCCCCTGCATCATATGTTAACTGCCTGGTAACAATATACCATCCAAAGATGGATGAACCAACTGTGGACATGATGTCTGCCTGGATATGGAGTATAGAAGAAGGTATGGAAGCCTCCTCACTCCCATGGGCCAACAAATTAGATTCCAGAGACAGCTCTGATCTCTGCCACTGGCGCACCTACACTGAGGAGAGGCCTTACAAGTGTCCCGAATGTGAGAACCGCCACAGAGACAGCTCAAGAGATTGGTCTTGGTCTCCTTCTGTCCCACTCAGAAGGAAAGGAAACCCCAAGAGCAGGCCATGTGGTGAATTATGGTTCTTTCTGCGTGACCAAGGGGAAGACATGAAGAAGTGGGATGGTGAACCTACCTATAAACTTGAAGCCCGGGCACGAGAATTAAGAGGGAAGAAACCTAGTAAGAGGGCCATCCAAGTAGTTGATGCAGAGGCCCCGGAAAGAAATCAGCAACCTTTGAGACACAAAAAGACTGAGATCAGTTCCTGTGATCCTGATGAGGGGACCTCTGATTGGGCAATGCAAAGGTCAGACAGTGAATATTCTGACCAGGAACAATAGAGGGGCCCTGCCTTCGGCCAGGAGAAGGAAAGGGACAATAGGGTTTACTGGACTGTGTGGATTCAATGGCCTGGCACATCGGATCCACAGAGATATCGAGCTTTAGTAGACACTGGTACACAGTGCACCTTGCTGCCATCAAGGCATAAAAGCACAGAGCCCATTTGGATTTCTGGAGTAACTGGAGGAAGTCAAGAATTATCAGTGCTAGAGGCTGAAGTAAGTTTAACGGGGGACAAATGGGAAAAGCACCCCACTGTAACTGGTCCAGAGGCCCCTTGCATCCTTGGCATTGATTACCTCAGGAGAGGATACTTCAAAGATCCAAAGGGGTATCGATGGGCTTTTGGTGTAGCCACAGTGGCTACAGAGATTTTTACACAATTATCTACCCTGCCTGGACTCTCAGAAGATCCTTCCATTGTGGGATTGTTGCAAGTCAAGGACCAACAAGTGCCCACGGCCACTACAACAGTACATAGACAACGATACCGAACAAACCGAGATTCTGTGATTCCCATCCATAAGATGACCTGAGATCTGGAGAGCCAAGGGGTGGTTAGTGTCCTGGTTAGAACGGCTGGGACCAATTCATCACTGGATGGGTGTAACCCAAAACTGTGTATTCTATAACCTTCCATGCCATTTCCCAAAAACTGTTGTCAGTAGAGGCCTGCGAGGTGGGAAGATGTTCCTGTCCTCATACCCTTTTATGGAATTCCCCGCTCTGAGGGAGGGACTGAGCACTCCCGCCTGAACTGGAGAATATATAAACTGGGAGTTTCGGAACCTTGCCACCTCTCATGGGATCCAGAGGAAGACTGCAGACCACCGCTCTCAACTAGACTGCAGACCACTGCTCTCAACCAGACTGAGACCACCACCCTCAACTGGACTGCAATCACCACTTTTGACCAGACTGCAACAGCTCTCCCACCAGCAGGTTTTTCCCCTCTCCCTTTACTTTGGACTCGGGGGGGGGGCCAAGGAACACCACTTTTGTTCATGCCCCAGGGTGCTGGGTTATATATTTGGGTTTTGCGGGTTAAAACCAATTGTCTGCCTGTATAATTGTACTTATTGTATTATTTTAATAAATTGTTATTCTGACTTATAATCTCTCTTTTGAGTTGAGTTCATTTCCCCTGCTGGTTAACTTTTAGACCATCACATTTTTGGCGCCCAACGTGGGGCAGAGAGAGAGAAGTCAGAATCACAATTTCATTTTAAGCATCTGTCTATTTGGATATAGAAACTCCCTGATCACCATGTTGTTTGGTGCATTCACGTGGATGTTGTATCTGAGCATGTTCATATTTCCACAGATGGGGAACTATCAATATTGCAAATGCATTCTTCTCCATCCCCTTAGCAGCAGAGTGCAGGCTGCAGTTTGCTTTTACATGGAGGGGCATGCAGTACACCTGGAACCGACTGCCCCAGGGGTGGAAACACAGTCCCACCATCTGCCATGGACTGATTCAGGCTACACTAGAGAAGGGTGAGGCTCCAGAACACATACAATATATTGATGACATTATTGTATGGGGAGGACACAGCAGAGGAAGTTTTTGAAAAAGGAAAGGAAATCATCCAGATTCTTCTCAAAGTCAGTTTTGCCATCAAAAAGAGTAAGGTCAAGGGACCTGCCAAAGAGATTCAGTTCCTAGGGGTGAAATGGCAAGATGGATGTCATCAGATTCCAACAGAAGTCATCAATAAGATCATAGTGATGGCTCCACCGACTAACGAGAAGGAAACACAAGCTTTCCTAGGGGCCATAGGTTTTTGGAGGATGCATATTCCTGAGTACAGCCAAACTGTGAGCCCTCTTTACTCAGTGACCCATAAGAAGAATGATTTCCAATGGGGTCCTGAATAACAGCAAGCATTTAAACAGATCAAACAGGAGATTGCACAAGCCGTGGCCCTTGGACCCGTCAGGACAGAACCAAACGTGAAAAATGTACTTTATTCTGCAGCCGGGGATTATGGTCCCTCCTGGAACCTCTGGCAAAAGGTGCCTGGTGAGACCTGAGGCCGACCACTCAGTTTCTGGAGCTGAAGCTACAGAGGATCTGAAGCCAACTACACCCCAACAGAGAAGGAAATCCTAGCGGCTTATGAAGGAATACAAGCAGCCTCAGAGGTGATTGGCACAGAAGCACAGCTTCTCCTGGCACCCCGACTACCGGTGCTGAGCTGGATGTTCAGGGGAAAAGTGCCCTCTACACATCATGCCACTGATGCTACATGGGGTAAGTGGATTGTTTTGATTACACAATGTGCCCGAATCGGAAACTCAAATCACCCTGGAATTCTAGAGAGCATAACAAATTGGCCTAAAGGTGGAAACTTCAGTCTGGCAGATGAGGAGGAAGAAGAACAAGTGGATCGAGCTGAGGAAGCTCCACCATACAATCAGTTACCCAAAGGAGAAACACATTATGCCCTCTTCACTGATGATTCTTGCCGTATTGTAGGGAAGAACCGAAAGTAGAAAGCAGGTGTCTGGAGTGAGTCCCACCCTGCAAGTGGCAGAAGCTACTGAAGGAGAAGGTGAATCAAGTCAATTAGCAGAACTCAAAGCCGTTCAATTGGCCCTGGACAATGCCAAACAAGAGAAATGGCCAAGGCTTTACTTCTACACCGACTCGTGGATGATAGCCAATGCTCTGTGGGGGTGGCTGGACTGATGGAAGAAGACGACTTGGAAGTGTAGAGGAAAACCCATCTGGGCTGCTGATTTGTGGCAAGACATTGCCACTTGGGTTGAGAAACTGACTGTGAGAGTCCACCACGTAGATGCCCATGTATCAAAAAACTGAGCTAATGAGGAACATCACAACAGCAAACAAGCAGACTGAGCTGCACAAATCAAGGTGTCACAGGTAGATCTGGACTGGCAGCACAAGGGAGAGTTGTTCCTAGCTCGATGGGCCCATGATGCTTCAGGCCATCAAGGTAGAGATGCCACCTAGAGATGGTCGCGAGACCGAGGGGTGGATCTAACCATGGACACTATCTCCCAGGTTATCCATGATTGTGAGACATGCGCTGCCATTAAACAAGCAAAGAGAGGGAAGCCCCTATGGTATGGTGGACATTGGAGTAGGTATAGATATGGGGAGGCCTGGCAGGTTGACTATATCACACTGCCACAGACCCACCAAGGTAAATGCTATGTGCTCACCATGGTGGAAGTAACCACTGGATGGTTGGAGACTTATCCAGTGCCTCATGCAACTGCCCGAAATACCATCCTGGGTCTTTAAAAGCAAGTCCTGTGGTGACATGGCACCCCAGACCGCATTGAGTCAGACAATGGGACTTATTTCAAAAACAGTTTAGTTACTACTCGGGCAAGGGAACATGGCATTGAATGGGTATATCATATCCCATATCATGCACCAGCCACTGGAAAAGTTGAGCGGTGTAATGAACTGTTGAAAACTACTCTGAAGGCATTGGGTGGGGGAACTTTCAAAAATTGGGATCAGCATCTAGCAAAGGCTACATGGCTAGTCAACACTAGAGGCTCCATCAATCGAGCCAGCCCTGCCCAATCAGAGTCCCCTCACATTGTGGATGAAGACAAAGTCCCAGTAATTCACTTGAGAGGTATGTTAGGTAAAGCAGTTTAGGTTAACCCTCCCTCGAGCAAAGGCAAACCGATTTGTGGGATTGTCTTTGCTCAAGGACCAGGATATACTTGGTGGATAATGAGAGAAGATGGAGAAACACAGTGTGTGCCTCAAGGAGATTTAACCTTGGGAAAAAACTAATTCATATTCTGAGTTGTATGTTGCAGGAAATGTCACCAGACGAGAAAGACCCAAACTAAGCTGATGCTGGTGCTCAACGATAAGACAACCGTAGAAGACAAGACCTGTATAAGCGCAGGATATAGGTGAATATGGGATATGAGTGTGACGTAAAATGGTATGGAATAAGGAGTGGAGATTGTAGTGGGTTTGTAACCCTCCCTGGGAGGGAAACGGAACTAGGATAGGTCACCTGATGTATATTTTACCAATAAGCTATTCCATACCATATTATGTCATCTCAGATATAAAGAGACGAGAAGAAAACAACTTTCTTTTTCTCTTCCGGGACAGTTGTGCGGGATAGACGGCTGTTTTCGGAGGAGGAAAACACCTTTCGTGGGGAAGTAGTCTTTATTGTTAGTTTTCCCTGTGTGTATAGTGCTTATAGTTCTCTTTTTCTTCTCTGTGTAAATATAAAACTGCCTTTCTCAGCAGCTTTGGTTTTGCAAGTTTTTTTTCCTTTCCCCCTTCCCTCCTCCTTCTCCCTCTGGGGGGGGTTGGGCGGAGTCTTGGTGGACACTGGGCATTCAACCAAAGTACCAACAACGGTTATATTCACATTCTAACAGAATTTATAACAGTACAGAAATTATAGGGTGAAATGCAGTTGCTAGTCCCTGGATGGAATGCGGTTGGCATGCACAAAATCTATTCCACAGTAGTTCCCCACACAACACATCCTGCAACCTTAAGCACATACAGGAATGGGAACTTAGAGGTACCATGTAGTTGATAAACCGCATAGCAGCTGTCAACCAAGGGAGATAAGGAGATGTCTTCTTGTTGAACCAGTAACTGTGGTGAAATCACTTTCCTCAGATGAACTTGGTTCATTATAATCTCATTGTAATACCAAAGCACACTTCCATCCCAAAGTTACCTGCCTCCAAGGTGAGTACCCCTCACTGAGCATGCACTCTATATTTTATTGACTATAACTTCAGGAGCAAAGCGAGAGAATTTTACACCAATCAGTAACAAAGGTATGTATGACTAGAGTCCCTCAAGCTCCACCTAATGTAAAGAAACAGTATAAAAGTAAGTTAAGAATGAGGAGAAGTTAGAGAAGACTCCATTGTAACTTCTGGGATCAGTCAGTGGGCTGAACCTGTCTTCTCCCCCATAGGGACGCCTATTGGGTAAGAACTTTATTCTATGCATGCTGAATGATTATCTCAAGCCAGCTTTTGTTAGGGATTAGAGCTTGTCTGTATATTCTTCAAATTCGTCTTTGCAGTCACTATACTATCAATGGCAATCTCTGAACTTTAATCTGTCACAATTTTCTACTATCAGTGTGTTTGTTAATAAAGTGTGTTATTCTATAAACTGTTTAGTGTGAGTCCTTCAAGGGCACTAGCAGCAGCCAGCAGCAGATAACATACTTGAACAAAACCAATAATATACCAACTCAAAGTGGGGAGATCCAGAAGGGGGGCTCTCCTTATAAATTGAAATAAAAGAATGAACTCCAATTTGCTGTTGACGCATGTCCCTGAAGAGTTAAGTCAAGCTGTCCTCCAATACAGTGGACTGTACATTGGAGTTCCCATAACGGGATGCTGACAGACTGGTCAAACATAAAGGGTTCAAGGAAAACCCCCCTTTCACGTGACAGCATCCTTTCCTTTATTTTTGACTAGAACATGGTCAATTTAGTATGAACAAACTATTTTCTTCAAATGTGAGATTCACAACAAAACTCAAAATCCTTTTTTCCCCAGCAAGTGTTGAAGACAGGAGAGATGATGTGACAAAAGGCATAGAAATCCTGGTTATTTTCCTTTAAATTTGAGCAATGTATATACCAGAGGAAATCATATAAAGGGTCTTAACAAAATAAAAAAACCGTGCATACTTTCATATACTTAAAACTTGCAACCAAAGAATAGCTAAGAGGAATTAGGTCCCTGAATATCTTTGATTATCTGAGCCCAAATAATTTGCTCCAGACCAGTGAAACAGGAGGGTAAGCCCAAAAGAGTTAACTAAGAAACTTGGGCCTACTAACAAGTTACTTACATTCAAAACGATCTGTTCTGTCCTGCTAACTGGACCAAAGCTTAACAGAGTGCTAAAGGTACATGTAATGGGCCTAGAGGCAATAAATTAAGACACAGTAAGCTAAAGTAGACATTTGAATAGGAGAAATAGGCCGGGAGCCAGGGCTTTCTCCAAGCTTGAGCGAGGGGGTCAAGAACAATGGAAAGGAAGAAAGGTCGGACTGAGGAAGATGAGAATAAGCCCCCTCCCCATGGGATGAAGATAGGATCTACCCCTAGAATTGGGGATAGAGAGAAGCGCCGCCCCAAGCTCTGCCTGAGCTCCACCTATACTCCGCCTGTTATCAATATGTATGAATAGAAGCTGTAATCACTTGAATATGCATTTAATCACACCTGAAAATTGTATAAAACTGCTGATTTTGTGTGAAGCCTTCGAGCAAGTTTTTCCAGCAATAGCTGGCTTGCTCCCAGCACTGCTAATAAATACCTTTGCTGCTTAAAGATAAAAAGTCTCTGAGCAGTTTCTCAGACCGATTTTTCGGATTCACCAGACCACACATACAATCTGTAACATAGCAGGGAACTTAGAATAGGTCTCCCAATTAACACCCTCATTTCTGGACTTTCTTTCCTTTTAAAATAAAGTTGAGAAACACTAGAGAGCACCATACAAAATACAATACTGTACATCGTGACAATCTCAAAAAGGAAAAATGGAAAAAAGAAAAGTAAAACAACACAGTTTTGAAGGAAGAAACTTCATTTTTTAAAAAAAAAATTGTAATATTTTAGTCAAAAACAAAGAATTACTATATTTGATAATAATCCCTCTATACTACACAGAATTAACATTTCTCATACCCTCCTTCTCCTACCCTTATTCTGAAGATTTCAATCCTGTTCTCCCTTTCTTCTTTTTCTACTTTCACCTAAGGTATGTATTTATCAGAACTCATCTCTCATATCTCCATCCCCTATTCAAAGTCAGTCCAGTGGTCCTATCCCTCCCTGATATCTGCTTTCACACACCACCAGTTTTTCTTCTATACAAAATTTATTTTTCTAATAAATGTCGTCCCTGTTCAAGCTCCCGTTCATATTTACTAAGTACCAATAAAGAATAGGAAGATTTCTATCAGAAATAGTGTGGCCAGCAGGACTAAGGAAGCGAGCATCCCCCTGTACTTGGAACTGGTGAGGCCACATCTCAAATACTGTGTTCAGTTTTGGGCCCCTCTCTACAGGAAGAACATTGAGGTCTTAGAGTGTGACCAGAGAAGGGCAAGAAAGCTGGTGAAGGGCCTAGAGAGTAAGTCATACGAGGAGCAGCTGAGGGAGCTGGGGTTGTTTAGTCTGGAGAATAGGAGGTTCAGGGGAGACCTTATCGCTCTCTATGACTACCTGAAAGGAGCTTGTAGCAAGGTGGGGATTGGCCTCTTTTCCCAAGCAACAAGTGACAGGACAAGAGGAAATGGCCTCAAGTTGTGCCAGGGAAGATTAAGATTGCATAACCACTGTTATAATTTCAAATATATGCCTGTAGGAAATCTGTTGAACATCTTGTTCTTAATTACTGGCAGAGACAGAACAATACCTATGCAAAACTTGAAGCCATATGATAAATGCTTATTTAATTTGGATCACGTCTTTCATATTATTGTGGCACTAAGCAGTGTTGGGAAATGTAATAAAAAGATCAGAAATTACCAACAAAATAACAGCTAAGATATTAGCCTCCTTTCAGGTAGTCGTAGAGAGCGATAAGGTCTCCCCTGAGCCTCCTCTTTTCCAGACTAAACAACCCCAGCTCCCTCAGCTGCTCCTTGTATGACTGTGGGGAAAGGGTTAACTCTTTACAGGAAGAATGTTGCAAGGAAGGATGGGAAATGTAGTCTCCGCAGCAAGCCCCCGAAGGAAGTGCTCGACTGCACATGCCCACTGGAAGGGCTCGAGAATGACTGTTGGGGAAGTAGCATGTGCTCTATGGTTACATAACCTCTGATGTCATTGGGGGTATATAAGCACGTGCTTGACCGTTAATAAACGATTTGCCAGCATCTGGTGGGGCCGTGCAATCACTGTCACAAATGGCGCTCGAACAGGGACTTTAGGAGAGATGTCAGGAACCAGGGCATTAGGCCACTGGGACGTCTACCAGTGACAGCCCCTGGCTGAACTCAAAGGAAAGGAGGAGCTCCTCGAGGCCACTGCGTGTGCCCATCACCTCTGGAATTATAGGACTATAGGAATCAAGATTATAAAGATCTGGAAAAAAGAAGAAAATTCAGCATTCGATCCAGAGGTGAACAGCCAGGGATAGGGGGAGGTAATTCCCGAGAGATGAAACAGAATGCTGAAGCCCTATGCCAGTTATTAAAAAGACAGAAAAAAGAAATAACAGAAGCCAAGCTGCTGGTGTTTTTAATGTGGATTGCCACAACTGTACCGGGATTTCCGCTGGTCGGAACCCTTCAAATGACTGCTTGGCAAAATATTGGCAAGAGACTTTACGAGAGAGCGATTTCTGGAGACTTAGAGGTGTTTAGGAACCTAGCCACATGGGGGGAAATAATGGATGCTTTGAAAATGGAGTGAAGGAGATTAGTCCATGCCGTGGCGATGGGTCCCGTTCCCCCTGTTCCTCCTGTTGTCCCTGCTCCCCCTAGGATTCCCCCAGAGATGAGGTGCAAAAGTGGGGGTGTGGGAGGGCCCTCGGGATCGAGGGAGGAGGGAGAACGGAAAGGAGATGGCATGTCGCCCAACCCAGCGCCATCCTCCCGCTGCCAACAACGGGAGGGGAGTGGCATGATACTCTTTGTTGCCGGCGTGCGGTTCTTGAGGAACCATTACCTCGCTCATGTTGCATGGCCGTTACGGAGGAGTAGCCGTTACGCTCCTGCCGTGAGGCTGCCGAGGAGATGTGAGTTCGCCCCTGCCGCATGGCCATTGTGGAACCGCCATGTGGCGGCTGCATGGCGGCCAGGGGGCAGCCATGTTGCTCCCACCGTGGGACAGAAATGGAGGTTTCTCTTCCGCCCCTGCCGACTGTGGAACCGCTACGTGGTGGTTGCTTGGTGGCCAGGGGTCGCCATGTTGCTCCTGCCACGGGGCAGAAGTTGAAGCCTCTCTTCCACCCTCTCTGACATGTTCTCAAGTGCCCCTGCCTGAGGAGGCATATGAAGAGTATGATGATCCAGGAGGCAGTGAGTTTATGGAGGACACAGGGAGGGAATCGGTCATGTCCCCTCCTAATGAGGATAGGTGGTCATGCAGCAGTGCCCCAGCACCACCCCCGCCCCGCCACAGTGGTGCCGCAGGTGCGGGGCCCCGGCGGGGAGGGGTTTGGCGGCCCCAGCCGGGGGCGGACGGGAGGCGGGGCTGTGTGTCCTGCCCTGCCGGGGAGGTCCCTGCACAGCATTGCTGCCGCCGCTCCTGCTCCGCGCACAATGGCAACTCCGAGCCACAGCGGTAGCTCTGGCAGGAACAGGAGCGAGTCCAGGCCGGGTGCCGCCAGCAGCAGCAGCAGCAGCATGTAACACCTGAATCCCAAGTAAATTATCCCCGCGAAAGCTATGAAGTTATTGCAAAGCTTGTGTTAAGAGCGGTAAGGAAACTCCTGAGCACTGATAGAGATACCAATCTGTCTGTTGCTAAGGTTTTGCAAGGTAGAGGGAAGCATTGGGCTGGTGAATGCAGATCCTGGGGCAGTTATAGAGGAGAGCCTGCACCGCAGGGAAACTGGAGGTGGGGCGCAAAGCCGCGCACCCCTGCCAGTCAAAGAAATATGGCTCAGAGCAATTGGTCAGTGACTTACTTACAGCCATCACCAGCAGCGCAGGTCTGGACCTGGCCTCCAGCCAACCAGTAACTAACATCCACTGCAGTGGTCCTGATACCCACTGGGATATGGGGGCCCCTGGGGGCAGGGTTCCATGCCCTCTTAATCGGACGTTTCTCTACCACAAAAATGGGTTTATTCACCTTACCCGGAGTGGTTGATTCTGATTCTCATAGCGAGATTCAGATCATGGCTTGGACGCCTGTGCCACCTTGTCACATTCCTAAAGGGCAGTGGCTTGCTCAGTTAATTCCTTTTTATAGTGCTTCACCCCCAGGCAAGGGCAAGAGAGGCACCGGGGTGTTTGGAAGCACAGGCGAGTCCCAGATCTTTTGGGTCAAGACAATCTCTGCCTCTCAGCCTATGATGACATGTCGCATTGATGGGCGCAGATTTAAAGGCCTAGTGGACACAGGTGCAGATGTGTCCATAATTAAAGACACAGAATGGCCTTCTGACTGGTCCACAGTGTTCCCTGCCTCGATCATTCTGGGAGTAGGTGGCATGCAGAGGCCCAGACAAAGCGCATATCTGCGCACGGTATTGGGGCCAGAGGGACAGACTGCCCAGACTGCTCCCTTTATAGCTCCCATACCATGCACCTTATGGGGGCGGGATATCTTAGGACAATTCGGCACAGTTATGCAGATTGCAACAAAAAATGCTCAGGCTTTTCCATAAGGGTCATTAGCCAATCGTTCCACAGAACTACAAATGATCCCATCTGGGTCGATCAATGGCCCCTAAAAAGGGAACGGCTAGTACATCTACAAAGCCTAGTGCAGGAACAGCTGAGTGCTGGACACATAATACCGACCTCTAGTCTGTGGAATACTCCTGTGTTCTGTATTCCTAAAAAGAGTGGCAAATGGCATATGTTGCATGATCTAAGGGCAATTAATGCAGTCATCAAACCGATGGGCGTGTTGCAGCCAGGACTTCCTTCACCTGCCATGCTTCCTGCTGGATGGTCCTTATTAGTGATTGACCTGAAGGACTGTTTTTTTACCATCTTTCTGCATCCTGATGATGCCCCTTGCTTTGCCTTCTCCATTCCTACCTTAAATCACTTGGAGCCTACGCAGAGGTATCACTGGCTTGTATTACCACAAGGTATGCGCAACGGTCCAACCATTTGCCAAGCAGCAGTGGCTAATGCAATACAACCCATTTAGAAACTTTACCCCTCTGCTGTCATATATCACTATATGGACGATATATTAGTGGCTGCCGCCCAAGAGACAGAGTTACAGTTGATGACTGTTCTAACCAATGCCGTTAGAGAAGCAGGACTACAGATCGCTCCAGAGAAGATCCAGTGCACTCAACCATGAACCTACCTTGGATGGAAGATTACACAGCAAGAGATCATGCCTCAGCCTTTGACTCTTAAGGTAACAGACACTATGACATTAAATGATTTACAGCGGTTGCTTGGAGCCATTAACTGGCTTTGGCCAATTCTAAGCATCACCACAGCAGAACTGCACCTCCTATTTGAGCTCCTAAAAAGTGATCCTGCTTTAACTTCTACTCAATCTTTAACAACAGAGACAAAGCAGGCTTTAAAGGTATGCTCACAGGCTATTGAAAATAGACAGGGCAGGCGACAACATCTTGACCTGCATACTCACCTGGCTCTCATATCTAGTAAATTTCAACCCTTTGCAATTCTTTTTCAATGAGACCAGACTGAGTCTGATCCCCTGAGAATTCTGGAATGGCTGTTTCTGCCCCATTCTCCCTCTAAAACTGTTTGGACTATTAATGACGTTTGCCAAGCTTGTTATTAAAGATCGAGAGCAACTGCAGGAGATGAATGGGCGGGACCCAGAAGTAATCTACATCCCAGCGACAAAGGACAACTTAGACTGGCTTCTTGCAGAGGACGCTAGATTCCAGGCTGTGCTGGCAGATTATATGGGTGACCTGTCTATTCATTTTCCCAAACACCAACTATGGGCAGAAATTAAAGATTTACCTTTAATGGCCATGCGCCACTGCCAATCACAACTGGTAGCAGGCATCACTGCCTTTACTGACGCGTCCAAAAGATCAAAAAGGCTGCAGTGACACGGATAGATCCTGTCACAGGCCACTAAAATAGTCAAGTACAGACCATCGACAAAGGCTCTGTACAAGTGTTAGAACTCGCTGCTATTCACATGGCCTTAGAATTATTCTGTAATGAGCCACTGAACATTGTTACCGATTCGTACTATGCTGCAGGATTAGTCTCACATCTCAAAGCCTCTTTCCTTCGAGGTGTCTCTAATCCATTCTTATTTGCAGAATTACATACTCTATGGTTCCTTATCAATCATAGAAAGTCCAATTTTTATATACTTCATGTCTGTTCTCACACAGAGCTTCCAGGACCCATAGGGGAAGGCAATCAAAGAGCAGATGCCACCGCTATGATAGCTGCAGTTCCTAAAACTTTTGAGCAGGCCAAACTCTCTCACCTCTTTTTCCATCAAAATGCATGCTCATTAAAGAGACAATTCCAACTCACCATGAACCAGGCCAGAGACGTTATCATGTTATGTCCTGACTGCCAACAATTTGCCCCAATGACATCTAAAGAAGGGGTTAACCCCCAAAGCTTAATAGCTAATGAGATATGGCAGACTGATGTCACTCATATAGCTGAGTTCGGTCAACTAAAATACATACATGTCACCATAGACACCCATTCTAAGTATATTAATGCCACTGCACATACAGGGGAGAAAGCAAGAGATGTCATTAGACATTGGCTTAACTGTTTCGCAGTTTTGGGAGTCCCAAAAACTATAAAACCAGATAATGGTCCTGCTTACTGCTCGTTGAAAGTGAAAACATTTCTTAAGGATTAGGGTGTATTTCACATTACAGGCATCCCACACTCACCCACAGGACAAGTTATTGTCAAGAGAGCATACCGCATATTAAAAGAAATGTTACAAAAACAAAAAAAGGGGGAATCCATCCATAGTCCACAGGAACCCCTGTGGAAAGCATTATATGTCTTGAACTTTTTAAACTGCAACGACACAGGTTACAGTAGATACAAGCATCAACATGAGTCCAAGGTGCTATCCTCTCCCAAACCACCAGTCATGATAAAAGACTTAATATCAGGACAGTGGACAGGACTGGTGGACCTCATGACCTGGGGGAGAGGGATATGCATGCGTATCCACGGGTACCCAGTTAAGATGGATCCCCTCTAGGTGTGTCAGGCCTTATATTAATTCTTCTTCAGAACAGGAACAATCACCAGAAATGACAAATGATGGAACTGAAGCAGAAGGAACATACAGTCAATGACTGTTGCTAATTTATACTTATGGTTGAAAAGCAAAAACAGAATAAAGATTTAAAACGTGTGGATGAAGTGTCAGTGTGGCAGCCACCTGCTTGAGTGGAAAGATGTGTGTGTGTGAATTCAAGAATACTTCATATCAATAATATCTCAAATAAAAGTACAATATCCATACCCTAACACATTTCCCCTTAATATAAAGTCGATGCTTTTCACCCAGTTACATACATACCCTCATATAAAAGTCCTACATGATCCACCTGTTAAAAACCCTGGATTAATGAAGGTTACATGGTTAATGAAGTTACTTAATGTATAGCGTAATTAGTTCTAATAAAAGCCTTTTAGGTTTAGGACCTGAGTTGTATAGCTAGTTAAGATAAGGTTGTTTTATATTAAGAAAGGTTTTAGAGTTATACTGTTCTGTAACTTGTTATTATAATAAAGAAAGGGGATATGTGGGGAAAGGGTTAACTCTTTACAGGAAGATTGTCGCAAGGAAAGATGGGAAATGTAGTCTCCGCAGCAAGCCCCCGAACAAAGTGCTCTACTGCGCATGCCCACTGGAAGGGTTCGAGAATGACCGTTGGGGAAGTAGCACATGCTCTATGGTTATGTAACCTCTGATGTCATTGGGGGTATAGAAGTACATGCTTGAACATTAATAAACAATTTCCCAGCATCTGGTGGGTCAGTGCAATCACTGTCACATATGACTTGTGCTTTAGACCCTTCACCAGCTTCATTGCCCTTCTCTGGACATACTCCACAACTCAATGTCTTTCTTGAAGTGAGAGGCCCAGAACTGGACACAGTACTCAAGGTGTGGCCTCACCAGAGCCAGTGCCGAGTACAGAGGGACAATCACTTCCCTAGTCCTGCTGGCCACACTATTTTTGATACAGGCCAGGATGCTATTGGCCTTCTTGGCCACCTGGGCACATGCTGAACACATATTCAGTCAGCTGTCGACCAGCACCCCCAGGTACTTTTCCACTGGGCCTCTTTCCAGTCAAATGTTGCACAAACTTCACTTCTAAACTTTGCAATAAATTCTTACTGGTAGGAAACAAGATATACTGAAGCATATGCTGATTTTGAGGTGTTATGTAACTACCTGAAAACTGTCCTAAACTTTGTTTGTTTTCTTTGGTTTTGTGTTGTGATCAAATGGCATTAATACATATCTGTTTTCCACTCAAAATTGAATTTTACAAGTAGGTTTCCTGAGTGTCATGTTAAGTAGAATCAGAAAACATCTATATCTAGAATGTGTGTCAGGAAGTAATTTTAACTGAAAATTAGACTGAAATATTATTTAGTCTATTATTAAGAATTTCAGAACATGCTTATGGTTGCTTCATTTTCAGGAATAATTTTAAATATAGTTGAGATTCCTATATAAGACTGAAGAGAATAAAGTCCTAACCAGTTTCAATAAATACTACTAAAACCAGAATACATGGCCACAATAAAAAACTTGCCTTTCTTTAAAAAAAAAAACCACAAAATCAAAAATATATGGCTGGTACAGATTTCTTTAGGGTTTTTTTGAGATGGATGATAGGGAGATTGAAAACACACTACCTAATGCCTCCTGATACACATCCTTTTCCCCCTTTCTACATAACTTTTGCTAATATCAAGTCAGAATTTCCCATGTTCCAACTTGTATCCATTGCCTCTTGTTCTTTCACTGTGCACCTCCCAGAAGAGTCTGGCTCCATCTTCTCTACACCTTCCCATTAGGTAGTTGAAAGGCAGCAATAAGGTCTCTCCATGCCTTCTCTTTCCTAGGTCAAACAAACCCTGTTCTCTCAGCCTCTCCTCATGTCACATGCTTCAGACCCAGATTTGCTCCAATCTCTCTCTGACTGTCGTGTACTGAGAGCCCAAGACTGGACACAGGATTACAGATGTGATTTCATCAGCATGGAAAGAGAGGGGAAGGATCACTTCCCTGGACCTGCTGGCTACACTCTTGCTAATACAGTCAAGGATGCTTTTGGCTGCCCTTGGCTCGTGTACAACTTCTTGCCCACCAGCACCCCCAGATCCATCCTTTTCTGCAAGGCTGCTTTCCAGTCAGTTGGCTCCCAGCCTGTAGCAGTACATGGGGTTATTCCAGCCCAGATGTGGGACTTGGCATTTCCCTTTGTTGAACTCTGTGAAGTTCTGATCAGCCTATTTCTCCAGCCTGTTGAGGTCCCTCTGAACAACAGCCCTGCCTTCCAGAGTACTGACCACTCACACCAAATTACTGTCACCCACAAACTTGCTGTTATAGGTTATAAATTTAAGAGTGGAATTTTTCTTCCCCCTGCCCCCCACTGTAGGAAAGATGGAGTTTGAATGGAAAGGGGGAAGGGGTCAATTAGCCTTACAAAGGGTCTAGCTGGCCGGACCGCATTCCTAGCTGATGGCCCATCAGAGACTGGGGGGAAAGGGGAGGAGTTTTGGGAGGGGGTGGTTGGCTGTGCTCAGAGGGGAGAGGGGCACACGGCAGAGTACTCTCGCTGGGACAGAGACAGGGTTTGTGTTCGGTGCATTTGGAGAGAAGGTCTGGAGGCCTGTCTTTCTGGCTTCTCGTCCTGGTCAGCCCTGACTGCTGGCCTCAACCTGCCTGCAAGCTGTCTTTTGTCTCCAGCCCGGATCTGCTGTGTTTTCATCGGAGAGTTGCGTGCCCAGGGGGAGAAAAGGGAGGAGCCTGGAGACACCCTCATCTGAGACAACAGTGAGTCCCGTGGGGGTGGACTGCTTCCCTTTCCCCTTTCTTCCATTGGGGGAAGGGTCCCCCAATTTCTTTTCAGCTTCTCCCGTGACCCGAGACCACCCCCCCAGACCCCTCTCCCCGCGTGATGACCTCCAGTGGTCCAACAGTGCCCCTTGCAGGCCACGACAGAGTACTGCAGGTTCTGCACCTCCAGCAACCCAACAGCGGCCCCTGCAGGCCACGATTAGGACCGCGCTAAAAGAGAAGTATTCAGACCCTTTTTTTTCTTTTGTTTGAAGGGGACTTTTGGGTACAGGACTATTGTCTAGTTTTTTTGTGTTCTGTCACTGTTCTGGCTAACATACATATATCTTTTAATAAAGGGCTGTTATTTCTTCTGGTTTTTTTCCACATTTCCTCGATTAAAGCCCCGTAATTTTGAGTTTACAATTGCTGAGAGGGAGAAGCTTGGTCTATCTCATGGCTCATCCTCTTTAGCAAACGTTCCAGTCTCTTTAAACTGAGACATTTTTGGTGCCCAACATGGGGCCTGGAAAGAGGAAAGGTGGAAAAAAAAATAACTACCCTTTGTATGAGTTACACGTGTTTTGAACCTGTAGGCACCATGATGTTATGGGTTGTTGCTTTCCTCTGGCATATAACCATGCCAAGATACCTGTCACACCTGTCAATGTGTTTCAGTTCAGATACTAGTACTCTCATTGCGATAAGTACCTTTGAGTTTGTGCATTGGGTTTATGATACGGCAAACTCAGCACCCGTGATTTTCATCCGGAATATGTCCTCAAGAATGCACTACTGTTCTAGCCTGAGCTGCTTCCTCTGGGGTTTTAAGCATAATAGCACCCATTCCTATGGAGAAACACAGGGGAATGTATTTGCCCAACCCTTTATTCAGTTTCCCTTTGGATACAATACAATGGCCTCTGGGAAGTTTAAATCCTCTTTAGATGTCAGAGACGTTTTACTTGTTGGGCTTTCTATCCTAGTTTGTGCCATTATAGTATACCTAATATACGAAGCCAAGGCCAAGAATTACCGAGAAGGCGTCCAGGAGCCTGTCCCAGGGATGGAAAACCTCGAGTGGCATGGGTTATGGGAGGACATGGGTAAATTCTTAGAAAGTTGTTCAGCTCCTACAACATGGAAGCTCACCCCTGAACAACTCTTGAACCCTACAAAAATAATGAGAGCCGTGAGGGAGAGAGGTCGTGATGGATCCATGGAGAGGCAGTTGGCAGCTGCATGTGGGGTTTTGGCCATTGCCTACCGGAAGTTGCTCGGTATGGTGCAGCACTTCCAGGGAAAAGGAGAAGATGAAAACAAAATGCCTAATACCAAGGTGACTCAGGATAAGGCCAAATCAAAGGGGCAGACCAAGCCAATGGAGGTTGCCCCTATCCAAAAGAAGAAATATAAAGCCAAATCAGCTCGCCCAGTTGACGATGATGGGGAGGCAGGACTCTCACAGGCAGCTGGTCCAGAGCCAGAAATCATCACTGAGTCTTTATCGTATAACAGCCTCCGGAGCTTACGGACAGACGTTGCTCGTCATCTGAATGAGCCCATTCTGGCCTGGATGATCCAAGTTTGGGACTCTACAGGTGATGCCATAACCCTTGATGGTGGTGAAGCGAGGTTCTTGAGGTCTATTGCCCAGGATGTGCATATTGAGGAGGCGTTTGTGAGGGAATCGAAGTCCCTGTCTCTCTGGGCACGGCTTTTGGATGGTGTGAGGGAGAGGTTCGTCTACAGAGATTCCTTGCAGGCAGATCATTATATCACGGGCTGGAAGACCATAGAAGAAGGGATCCTATAATAATGGCCCATCTTCGCGAACGAAGATTTGGGGAAAGGTCTTTTTACCTTTCCAGCCTGCGCAATGGATTTTTTAGGTGAGACACAGCCTGCGCTGAACTGAGCCCACCCTTTAATCCTAAGGTTCATCTGCCGGGGCCAAGCAAGCTTGGACAATGGCAGTGAGGTCCTCAGGACGTAGGTTTGTTTAGAGTGTCCTTCTCATAGATGGATGGCCACACAGGGCTAACGACCTCCATCAGGCCAGGAGACCGGGGACTCGAACCCGTGGTCGCAGCAGTGAAAGTCCTGCACGCTAACCACTAGGCCACTTAGAAGGGATCCTACGTCTGAGGGAAATGGCACTGCTGGAGGTATTGTTTGGAGGGGATGGGCAACCCACCAACGATCCTGACAAGGTTAAGTGTACACCCCAGATGTGGTGGAGCTTCACACATATGGGGCCGTCCACACATAAAGGTTACCTGACATCATTGCAGGCTGGGGAGAAGAGGGAGCCAGTGATGTCTATAATAAATAAACTTCGGTTGTATGACAGTATGATCGAAGGACCACTACAGGCCCGCATCTCCACTGTAGACGCACTGATTAAGGATCTCAAGGAATTAACTACAGGGTTGAAAGACAAACAGGAGAGACTGAAAGAGAGGATTGAGGGAAACAATTTCCATATGGCCCCAGTGACAACCAGACGTCCCCCAGCTAGAGAGAGCGGACAGACCTCACGAACTGAGTTGTGGTACTTCCTAGCTGACCATGGAGAAGACATGAGACGGTGGGACAGGAAACCTACTCGTGCCCTAGCAACCCAAGTACAAGAGTTGAAAGAGAAAGAAAAAGGGAAGTCGGCGAAAGTGAGTGCCGTACCAGTATCCTGCAGGCAGGGATCTGACCTGATAGAGGGTACCTCCCGTCGGTATTCACAAGAGGAAAACGGTGATTGGCAGGATGAAGACCAATGTTAGAGGGGCCCTGCCTCTAGCCAGGTAGAGGCACGGGACAACCGTGTCTATTGGACTGTGTGGATCAGATAGCCTGGCACGTCAGACCCACAAAAATACCAGGCTTTGGTTGATATTGGCGCTCAGTGTACGTTAATGCCCTCAGGACATGTGGGACCAGAGACTATTTCCATTTCTGGGGTGACTGGAGGGTCTCAAGAGTTGACCATGGTGGAAGCTGAGGTGAGCTTGACCCAGAAAGACTGGCAGAAACACCCCATTGTGACTGGTCCAGATGCCCCATATATCCTGGGCATTGACTATCTCAAGAACGGGTACTTCAGGGACCCCAAGGGACATAGATGGGCTTCTGGAATAGCTGCTGTGGAGATAAAAGCGGCTAAACAGTTGAACTCGTTACCTGGTCTCTCGGAGAGCCCTTCTGCCGTGGGGTTGTTGAAAGTTGAGGAACAGCAAGTGCCAATTGCCACCACAATAGTGCATTGCCGGCAGTACCGGACGAACCAAGACTCTGTGATCCCCATCCATAAGATGATCCGTGAGCTGGAGAGCCAAGGGGTGATCAGCAAGACCCATTCACCCTTCAACAGTCCCATCTGGCCCGTGTGTAAGTCTAATGGAGAATGGAGATTGACTGTGGACTATCGTGGCCTGAATGAAGCCACCCCACCGCTGAGTGCTGCTGTGCCAGACATGTTGGAGCTCCAGTATGAGCTGGAGTCCAAGACAGTGAAGTGGTATGCCACTATTGACATCATGAATGCATTCTTCTCCATCCCCTTAGCAGCAGAGTGTAGGCCACAGTTCGCTTTCACCTGGAGGGGCGTGCAGTACACCTGGAACCGACTGCCCCAGGGGTGGAAACACAGTCCCACCATCTGCCACGGACTGATCCAGGCCACACTAGAGAAGGGTGAGGCTCCAGAACACCTGCAGTACATTGATGACATCATTGTATGGGGGGACACAGCAGAGGAGGTTTCTGAGAAAGGAAAGAAAATCATCCAGATCCTCCTGGGAGCCGGGTTTGCCATAAAAAAGAGTAAGGTCAAAGGACCTGCCTGAGAGATCCAGTTCCTGGGGGTGAAATGGCAAGATGGACGTAGTCAGATCCCGACAGAAGTCATCGACAAGGTCACAGCAATGGCCCCACCGACCAGCAAGAAGGAAACGCAAGCTTTTCTGGGTGCCATAGGTTTCTGGAGGATGCATATCCCGGAGTACAGTCAAATCGTAAGTCCTCTCTATCTGGTAACCCGCAAAAAGAATGATTTCCAGTGGGGCCCTGAACAGCAACAAGCAATCGAACAGATTAAACAAGAGATTGCACACGCTGTAGCCCTCGGGCCAGTCAGGACGGGAACAAATGTGAAAAATGTTCTCTATTCTGCAGTTGGGAATAAAGGTCTCTCCCAGAGCCTCTGGCAAAAGGTGCCTGGCGAGACCCGAGGCCGCCCACTTGGATTCTGGAGCCGAAGCTACAGAGGATCTGAAGCCAACTACACCCCAACAGAGAAGGAGATCCTAGCAGCTTATGAAGGAGTACAAGCTGCCTCAGAGGTGATTGGCACAGAAGAACAGCTCCTCCTGGCACCTCGACTACCAGTGTTAAACTGGATGTTTAAGGGAAAGGCGCCTTCTACGCATCATGCCACTGATGCTACATGGGGTAAGTGGATCGCTCTGCTCACGAAGTGCGCCCGTATTGGAAATCTGAATCGCTCTGGGATCCTAGAAGTCATCACAAACTGGCCGGAAGGTGAGAGTTTTGAGCTAGCAGATGAAGAAGAAGAGCAGGTGGTACGGGCTGAGGAAGCCCCAGCATACGATAAACTACCAAAAGAAGAAAAACACTACGCCCTCTTCACTGACGGTTCCTGTCGCCTTGTAGAAATGAAAAGTAAATGGAAAGCAGCTGTATGGAGCCCCTCCCGACAAGTTGCAGAAGCTACTGAAGGGGAAGGAGAATCGAGCCAATTCGCAGAGCTCAAAGCTGTCCAGTTGGCATTGGACATTGCTGAATGGGAGAAGTGGCCAAAGCTTTACATCTACACTGACTCGTGGATGGTAGCCAATGCTCTGTGGGGATGGTTGGACAGATGGAAGAAGGCCAATTGGAAACGCAGGGGGAAACCCATCTGGGCCGCTGATACGTGGCAAGACATTGCTACCCGGGCAGAGAAGTTGACTGTGAGAGTCCGCCATGTGGATGCCCATGCGCGCAAAGGCCGAGCCAATGAAGAGCATCGCAACAATGAACAGGCAGACCAAGCTGCACAAGTCAAGGTGTCACAGGTAGATCTGGACTGGCAGCACAAAGGAGAGTTGTTCCTAGCATGGTGGGCCCATGATGCCTCAGGCCATCAAGGCAGAGATGCCACTCATAGATGGGCACGAGACCAAGGGGTGTACTTAACCAAGGACATTATTTTCCAGAATATCCATGACTGTGAGACCTGCGCTGCCATCAAACAGGCTAAGAGACTGAAGCCCCTATGGTATGGTGGACATTGGAGTAAGTATAGATATGGGGAGGCCTGGCAGGTTGATTACATCACACTGCCACGAACCCGCCAAGGTTCTTTAGCAAACGTTCCAGTCTCTTCAAACTGAGACACTTGCCAAGGATGCACTCCATCCTACTGTCTAGGTTACTAATAAAAGCATTAAACACTATCAGCCCCAGTGTTAATCCCTGAGGGACAACACTGCTATCCAGTTCCCAGATAGACTTGGTATCACTACTCAACACCTTTTGAGCCAGGCAGGCCAAGCCAGTTTTCCCATCCACCTTAGTGTTCACTTATCCAATCAATATCTCATCAATTTGACCATAAGGATACCATGAGATGCCATGTCAAAGGCTAAAGTAAAAGGTGTGACATCCACTGTTCTCCCCTTGTAGACACACACACAGTCAGCTCATCACAGAAAGCTATTAGGTTGGTCAGGCGCTACTTTGCCTTGGTAAATCCATGCTGGCTGTTCCCAAACACCTTCTTGTCCTTTATGTGTCTGGAAACAGTTTACAAGAGGATTCCTCCATAACCTACCCATGGACTAAGGTTAGACTGACAAACTTGTAGTTCCCCAGTTCCTCATCCTCCTAGAAGATGAATGTAATATTTGCCTTTTTCCATACTTTTAAGACCTATTCACACTTTTAATTATTTTGATATTGAAATACAAACAGTTCTAGAATAACTGAAATAAAATTTTGCAGCCCAAGATTACATAGACATTCTTATGATCTAGCATAGTACTTGGTAGCATATATCCTTACTTGTCCTTAGAGTCCCCTCAAATTCAGGAGTGAAACTGTTTAAAAGGCTTTTCCCATCATATTTAGTTATCCTGAAGTACATACATACACCCACACAAGAATGTGCATGCAAAGATGCACCTCCTCAGCATACACAAAAAAAATCCCCAATGAAACAATTGGATTAAGATAGCAATTACTGCTTTGTAGCAGCTGGTTTTGTTTACTTTAGCCCCATTCGACCAGAGGACAAAATAAGAACTGCTCACATGTCAGAAGTTACAAACCCCTTGCAACCACAATTGTGCTAGTTTTGGCTGGGGTGGAGTTAATTTTCTTCCCAGTAGCTAGCATGGGACTATGTTTTGTATTTGTACTGGAAACAGTATTGATAACATACCACGTTTTAGTTATTGCTGAACAGGGTTTCCACAGTGTCAAGGTCTTTTCTGCATCAGTGATGATACCATTAAAAGAAATAGTGTTAACAGCAGTACCTTACCTGTACATGATGTAAGCACCTAGAGGAAGGGTGGTCAGTTTGCTCTTTACTGTTGGTAAACATGCAATTTAAGAGTGGCAATAAGGTTTTTCTGGTAAAATATTTTAAGCTCATCTCTTAGTCTTGGTGTTAATCCTAAATACCTGGATATCATTGCTGGAAAAAACATTCAGTTTGTTGGGAAGCTTTAAACTTTCTGGCCTGATTTGACAACAATGGCTATAATGTTCTAACTACTTTTGTAGAGAATTATTGAGATATCATGACCATGTTCAGCCCCAGATCCTACAACATGGACACTGTAACGTGTAAAGTGATGTTTTTGACTTTGATGAGTGTCATGGTTTAACCCCGGCCGGCAACTAAGCCCCACACAGCTACTTGTTCCCCCCTCCTCCCCCCCTCCCTGCCCCCAGTGGGATGGGGGACAGAATCAGAAAAGTAAAAGTGAGAAAACTCACAGTTTGAGATAAAGACAGTTTAGTAGGTAAGGTAAAATGCCATAACTCTGAACATGCCCCCTTCCTCCTTCTTCCCCACAGCTTTTATTGTTGAGCATGATGTCATATGGTATGGAATACCACTTTGGTCAGTTGAGGTCAGCTGTCCCAGCTGTGTCCCCTCCCAACTTCTTGTGCATCCCCAGCTGTGAGACACTGGATTCAAATCTCACAGAGGATTATTTAATTATTGGGTCAGAACCAACTCAAGTGAGGGGGGGGAAGGGCCAGGCCATATCCCACGTGGCAGCCTCATGAGGAGACCTTGGAGCAGCTGTCAATCAAAGGGGCAGCCTGGGAGCCTGCCCATACCATGCCCCCATGAACCCCTAACCCAGCCTCTGATTGGCTACCTCACCCCTCACTCTGGCCTGGAGCCACAGAGTGGTCAGTGAGCCGTAAGTCCCGCCTGGGTGCCAGGACACACAAAACCAGCAACATGTGCCTCTATCTCTCTCTTAGGACCTGCTACCTACCATGTGAAGCTGTACTTCCACAGGACTCTTTGGTGGTAGCTATTTATTAATCTATTTTTCTCTTATTTTCCTCTCTTCTTACTCTCTCTATCTTTACTCCTCTTTCTTTTCTTAATCTCTTTCCTTCTTTACTCTTTTCTTAATATTTTGGGAAACTAAAAACTGAGTGGGTTGGTTTTTGCTAAGTTGGTGCTTTGGTGGAATGCTTTGTTTTGGTTGTATGTTACCCTTTTAAACTTTTGCCAAGATCCTTATTTTCTCCCATATTTTAAAAGTATCTCCTGAGAAAACGTGTGCAGCATTCTCTCTTTACACTATCTCAAGGTATTAAAGAACTAAAGGCTCTGCAAAAGTTCGGTGGGTGAACTTTTGGAGTTGTGTATATATTTTTAAAAGTAAAACTCCTGGTTGAGCTTGTCACTTCCTGGCTGTGGTCTTACACCAGCATACTCACTGGTAGGGCAATGTGAGAAGCAGAAAAGGCCTTGGTGCTGTGCAAGCCCTGCTCAGCAATAACCAAAACATCCCTGTGTTATCAACACTGTTTTCAGCACCAATCCAAAACACAGCCCCATACTAGCTACTATGAAGAAAATTAACTCTGTCCCAGACAAGACCAGCATGATAAGTCAGGGCCACTATCAGAAATTGGCTTTTGTTCTCTTACTAGCTTCCTCTCAAAGTATTACTGTTGACATGATGCCTATGGATTTTTGGATTTTTAGCTTTTCGTAGATTTTAGAAGTAGCTGTATTATATCCCTCACCCTTTAGCACAGTAGTTTACACATTTTCCCAACACTGTTACCCCATTCCATATCACTCCCTCAAAATTCCGTTAGCATGTTTAGACTTCCCTCAAGGTAGGCCTTCATTCTGTTTAAGAACATCTGCACCCTGGCCTAGACAACAAGATATCACACAGGCAAAGTGACCTTTAAACCCAGGACTTTGGAGAAGCTCCAGGACTGAACGTGCTGTGACAAAGAGGAGGATGAGGAAGAGGGGGTCCCAGAGCCCCCTGCCTCAATTTCCAGAGGGGTGTGCCAGGGGAGGTGCTGGGGGGTGGATAGATCTGGGATTGGATGGGACAATACCTTAAATTGTGGAACCCCGTGGACATGGGGGAGGCGTCGCGTATTCCTGTGGGTGTCAGGCCTGGAATTAAAGGATCTACTCTCTTTATCTTATCTTATACACTAAGTTGGCTTGGAGTCCTGTTTTCTGCAGTCTTTTAAGGCAACAGTTTGGCACTTCCAAAAGGTGGAAATTGAAATCCAGCACCCTGGAACACCTGGGACTCTGGATCAGGAAATTTCATCCTGTAGGAAATTCTTCTACTGCTGGCATATTTTGGAGAATTCCCTCAGTGATCTTTGAGAAGCCCCAACTCCTAACAATCAAGGGTGAGATAAAAAGAGCAGCTCCTTTGGGTAATTTTGCTAGCAATTATAAAGTGGGGTTTTCCCCAAAAATTGGGAATATGGTGGGCTGGGAAGGGAAACTTAGACTTGGGTCCATATTGTTGCAAGAGTCGGTGTTTTCCCAGCCTGTGGGCAAAAAGTGTTTTGCCTGGATGGGCAATTTGACTTGCCCGGGACACTAAAGGGGGTGCGGGTGGAGCCCCCCGGCACAGCTTCGGTAAAGGCAGGGCAGGGGCAGTGGAATCTACCACTGCGGTAGCTCAGGGGGTTTTGTTGGCTTGGTACAGCCAGAAAGCGGGAGGGCACCTCTCCACCTTAAAATAGTCTGCCCTGGCCTGAAGTCAAAGAGCCTGTTTGGTAATCCTGAGTACCACGGGTTTTAAATCCCATGCGGGAAGTTTTAACTGCAGTTTTTTCTGGCTTTTCTAAATCCTCGGGTATGGAGGATATAGATGGCAGCCCGGAGAGGGCTCTGGATAAGAACCCGTTCCAGCTGACAATATTTACGACATCTCAGCTGTGCTGGGCCAGGATCTGATGCAGCTCAGCCCCGGGGGCGATTTCCCCGCTGCCCGTGCCCAGCTGCAGTTCAGGGTCCTGCGAGTCCTAGAAATGCTGGAGGCGCTTGTGAGCGAGAGCAGCGTGGCCGAGGAGTGGCTGCGGTGGGAGCGGGAGCAGCCCCGCTCAGCAGTTGGCCCCCCCACGGGTGCTGACTCCGCTGCCCCTGGCTGTTCGGCAGCTGGGGGCGAGATGGCCATAGCGGGCGGGGGCGGGGCTGCCCCCGCAGGCACGGCTGCCGCTCCTGTGTCGAAAGGGGGGAAGACTCCGGGAGCCGCCGCTGCCACAGGAGCGGCGGGAGCCAGGACTCATATCACGGTGCCTACAGCAGCTACAAACAGCGCTGCCGCGGGACCTACGGGATTGGCGGCCGCTGGCCCCCTCGCGCCGGATCTCTCCGCATCAGTAGGCAAGACACTTGCTGCGGGCAGGGCCGCCGCTTGTGCTGTGGCAGGCGGAAGCGGGGCAGCGGCTGTTACAGGCAGCGCTGTCCTGGGCAGCACCGCCGCTTTTATTCCGAAAAGGGGGGTAGCGGACGCTCCGAGGGAAGTCACTGCTTTTGCAATGAGCGGCAAAAGGGTTGCTTTGGTTACCGAGGGCAGCTCAGTCTCCCCCACTCTCCCCCTGGCACTCTCGGTTTTCCCCCATGGCTTTGAGAAGCCAAGTTGCGGACCCGCGGGGCCGCTGGCTGGGTCAGAGGACTATTTCGGAGGGGGAGGGGGCGGCGCGGGCACGAGTGGTCCTGCCTCGGACCGCCCCCGGGCCCGCCCCGCCTCCCGAGTTGGCACGGCACGACTAGGAAGGATACTTTTTGCAACAGCGAGAAGGGAAGCTCAAAAGGGAAGCTTGCCTAAGACTTGCTCTGGCTCCATGCCTGTGGTAAACTGCAGGAGGATTCCCAAAGAGAGCCCGGCAGGGGTGGACACGGTACGGAAGGCTGAACGACCGACACTGCCCCCTGAACAGGCCCCTCCCCTCGCCCGTTGGACTGGCTAACACGATAAGGGGGGGGTCCTGCGGTGGAGGAGGAACTGCACCTGGACCCGACCCACCCAGGGGGGCACCACACCTGTACCTGACTCACCTGGGGGGTCCTGAGGGGTGGGGATCAGAAAAGCTAGCTATGTTGACCCCTGTGTGTTCTGGGTCTGTTTCAGGCTCACAGCCTGACCACGGTGGGGAACAAGGGTATAACACACAGATAATATAGAAATGGGACCCCTGGTGGCCTAGTGGTTAGCATGCAGGACTCTCACTGCTGCAACCCAGGTTCGATTCCCCGGTCCCCCGGGCAGATGGAGCTCGTTAGCCCTGTGAGGCCATCCATCTATGAGAAGGTCACTCTAAACAAACCTACATCCTGAGGACCTCACTGCCATTGTCCAAGCTTGCTTGGCCCTGGAAGATGAACCTTAGGATTAAAGGGTGGGCTCAGTTCAGCGCATGCTGTGTCTCACCTAAAAAATCCATTGCGCAGGCTGGAAAGGTAAAAGACCTTTCCCAAAATCTTCGTTCGCGAAGACTGGCCATTAATATAGAAATGCCCAAAATAATGTTTTGCCATTGTTTCTGCCTGTCAAAACTTCCTACCAAAAATTCTCTGTCAGCTTTCTGCCAGAAAGTCTCACCAGAGCTTCCTGCTGGAGTTTTCCTGCCAAAAGATCCCGCTATTGTTTATGGTTATCATATCTCTTCGAACACCTGAATAGGGCTACGTGCCAAGAAACCACGTACAACCTCCTTTGAACACTATAAAAGTTGAGGAAAAATTTGGGAAAATCAGGGAGAGGAAAGGGAGAGAGAACTGGTTACTGGAGCTGAGAATCTCTCCCCACCTCCCCCTCACCTTTTCTCTGCCACTGCGTGCTGCCTACCTGCCACTGGAGACTGAAACTCTGCCGGCCTGGAGAGAACTGAGACCCACCGTACCACATGCGTGAGTTATATCTTATCCTTCTAGCCTTACCCTATTTCTGAGGGCCAAAAGGTGTGGCTGAACTGGGACCCTGCACGGCCTGAGATACGGCTCAACGTGAGCAGCAAAACCACATATCCTGGCTGCATCCCAGAGAACTAAAGCTGTTAAAACACCCTCCGCCCACCCCCCACCGCCACCCCCCCACCCCCCCCAGCTAAAGAGATAACATTGAAAAGCGGCAGAGACAGAGGAAAAAAAAGGGAAGAAACTGCTTCTCCCCCCTACATGCACCAGCTCGGCAGAAAGGTAGTTTTGGTGGTATCTTTTCTCTGCTTCTAGAAGTAATCGTAGTGTTTTCCAACCTTTTCTTATTTTTTCCTCTTTCTCTTTGCATCTCTTAGCAATTAATAAAATCAGTTTTTGGTATCAACAGATAATTTGTGTGAGTTTTAATTTTGCTCAGGGGAATATTCGAATCTGAAGTTCTTTCTGCAACATTTAAGCAGATTGTAACAAAGGGATAATCAGTTATTGCCTGACAGCCTTGGAAAACTATTTACCTGAATAAGTAAAATGGTACCATTGTTACATTGTTATATTTATGAAAAAAAAAAAAGTCTGATAGTTACCAATTTGGGTTATGGCCAGGATGGAAACTTACTGTTGACTAAAGCAAATCATCTTGTGAGCCTATAAAGGCCCTCTGAGTTCTCCTGGACCGCAGTGGGCTGTGCCAGCACCTTCCTCTGAGTGGGATGCCTCTCAGAGCTCACAAACCCTCAAATATATGATACTCGAAAGACTGTTGCTGACAACAAGGCCTAAGCTGATACCCCACACACATACTTTCCTTGCAGTGCAACCCTTGCTCATTGAGAACACAAAGGGATTTGGCATATCTCACTAAACTTGAGCAGAATTTTTAACAGGTTCCTTTGCACATATGGGTGCATGTGTGAGTGCATGTGAATTGATTATGGTATGAATGTTGCTATCTCGAATCTATAATTGTCATTGTTGTAATTGTAGTAAACCCTATCAAATCACTTTATAAATACTAAATTAGTCAATGATTAAGTACTGCTAAACCCTTTTGCACCCTTACCCTTTTGCATCCCCAGTCTCCATGTAAATCATTCTAAATTGATTCTAATTCAACTTTCTTTTGTATGTCTCATCCATATAGTAATAGAGTGAACCTGACCATCAAACTCTGTTAAGTCGCACTTTCACAAATTTATATTCAAACCTGCTTTTTGCCAATATCTTTGACAGTGATTCTTTAAGCATCCCAAACCACTAATTTGTGACACTCTTAAAAGAGTCATCAACAAAGACTATTTTCCTGGTTTTGTTCACTCCAGATAAAAACAATACTGATTCACAGGAATACTGCACTGTAGTCTCTTGCATCTACTTTTCCTGCATTTTAGCTATAAAATCCTCAGTTACATGTTATGACATAATCAAATATTGTTTTGTCATGGGCAAAACAGCCTCAATTTGGGTAGCTTTTAATTAACATACTGCCAAGTAACACAAACATTACTGATGGGAGGGGGAATAAAAGAGAGAACATAAACAGGCACAGAAATAAGAACCTTTCCTCACTGTTTTCCAGACTTGACTTCAGCCAAATACCTATCCTACTCCTTCCTAGTCTCAACTTCCCTTATGGTTGTTATAGGTTCCACTCAATCCAACCCAATTCCTTCAGTGAGACAAGAAGCAGCACAGGAGGTTAGGGTCATTGTGTAACAGGTTTTGTCTATCACTCTGTGCTTCTTTACTCATTTTCCTCTGTTGCATTTTGCTGCTTACTCTTTTTCCTCTGCTGCAGCGTGGGTTGGCAATGGGCTGCAGTCTCTCATAGGTGATCCTGCTCTAGCATGGGTCCTCTGTGGGCCATAGTCACCTCTGAGGTGTACCCCTTTGGCATGGAGCACCTCCTTCCAAGAACATATCTCTAGTCATGTTTACAACAGCGACTCCTCAGCAGTGTCTCCTGCCCCTAGTGGCTTCAGCTTTCTTAAATATGTTTGATAGGATGAGAGGAAATGTCCTCAAGTTGCATCAGGGGAGGTTAAGATTGGATATTAGGAGAAATGTCTTCACTGAAAGGGTTATAAAGCATTGGAACAGGCTGCCCAGGGAAGTGGTTGAGTCACTATCCCTGTAGGTATTTAAAAGTCATGTAGACATGACACTTAGGGACATGGGTTAATGGTAGACTTTGTAGTGTTAGGTTAATGGTTGGACTCTATGATCTTAAAGGTCTTTTCCAATCTAAATCTATGAATTGAGCAGGAGCACCTCTTGTTCCTCTGTTTGGCTGAGGTTTTGGCACCGGATGGGTTATTTCCATCAGTTTCAGAGCTGTCTGGAATTGGTCGTGACTGGCACAGGGCAGTTCATGGCCTCCTCCCACACAGATCACCACTACAGCCCCCATGCTACTGAAACTCTGCAATTTATGGCCAAGTTTCAATTCACAACCATATAAAAGTAGAGAATGCTATTAAAGTGCCATGGATTTATGTGATACAGGTCCATAAAAGTAGGCTCTCAGTATTTAACATAAAAGCAGCTCATTCATGTTCTTTGCTCTGGTTAGCAGATAACTGTGCCATAAACGCAGGCCTTCTACAGACAGCTTGAAGCAGCCTCAAAGTCATAGGCCCTGGTTCTTGTGGGGGACTTTAACTTCCCTGACATCTGCTGCAGAAGCAACACGACAAAGCACAAACAATCCAGGAAGTTCCTGGAAAGCATTGACGACAACTTCCTGTCACAGGTAGTGGAGGATCCCACAAGGTGCAGCTTGATCTCATACTAACAAACAGGGAAGGCCTTGTTGGAGATGTGAAGGTTGGGGACAGCCTTGGCTGCAGTAACCATGAGACTGTGGAGTTCAGTATTGGGTGAGGAGGAAGCAGGACAGCAAGTAAGATTGCAACCATGGACTTCAGGAGAGCTAACTTTAGCCTCTTCAGAGATCTTCTTGGAAGAATCCCATGGGAACAGACCCTGCAGGGAAGAGGGGTCCAAGAGAGTTGGTTGATATTCAAGAATCACTTCCTCCAGGCTCGAGAACGATGCATCCTGATGAGCAAGAAATCGGGCAGAGGGCAAGAGACCTCCATGGATGAATAAAAAAATCCTGTCATTACTCAAATGTAAGCAGGAGATACATAGGAGGTGGAAGCAGGGTCAGGCCACTTGAAATGACTATAGAGAGGTGGTCAGAGTAAATAGAAATGAGACGAGGAAGGCCAAGGCCCATCTGGAATTAAATTGGGTCAAGGATGTCAAGGACAAGAAAAAGGGCTTCTTCAAATACATCAGTAACAAAAGGAAAACAAAGGATAATGTGGGCCTGTTACTAAATGGAGGGGGTAACAGAGGACGCAGAGAAGGCAGAGTTACTGAACACCTGCTTTGCGTCAGTGTTCACCAACAAGACCAGCCCTCAGGAATATCTGACCCAAGAGAGCAGGGTTGGTCAAGGAGGATTGGATTAGAGAACACCTGGGCAGACTTGACATCCAGAAGTCCATAGGCCCTGACGCGATGCATCCACGAGTTCTGAGGGAGCTGGTAGACACCATAGCGAGGCTGCTCATGGCCATCTTTGAAAGGTCATGGTGATCAGGAGAGGTGCCTAAGTAATGGAAGAAAGCAAATGTCCCCCTGTCTTCAAAAAGGGCAATGAGTCAAAGAAGCAATATCTCTACGTCAATTAGCTTAGAAATTTAGGAATTTAGTGGTCTCTGATCTTAGGAAAGGAGCTGTACCTTAGTCAACAAAAATGTATGTTTTCCTGAACTTTGCCCTTTTGGCTGTTTTCCTCTTAAACTTATAATGAGTTTGGTGTCATAAAATAAGGGTAAAGGAATCTGAGATAATTGAAAAGAGCTGAACAATTCACCTGGAGGAAGTTAACCAAATGAATCATATACTTCAAAAGGCACAGTCAATAGAAGCTGTTTTGCTAGGAATTAAATTCAATAAAGGATTGTTTAAGTAGAGAATAACTTTAGGTTTTCTTTTAACTAGTGATAGATGTAAGTGTCTTGTAGTGGGTAAAGACAATCAGATAGGGCCAGAGGTCAGAATCATTAATCTGAACTTGCTGACTCAAGGAGGAACACTCCATGAAGCTGAAGTAAAACAACCCTCAAAGTGAAGACCACCACCTCAAATTTCTGCCACAAAAAACCCACTAGATGGCAGTCTTGCTCCATGAAAGAGCAACTAGGTGAAATAGTATAGACTCGTGTCTATAAGGTGGGTGGTTTTCCGGGAGGCAACATTGAATGTTACAATGTATAAATAACCGAATAAACCAGACTTCAGTAAGCATGTATGGTGACTGACTCCCCATGCTCCCATCATGATGAATTAAAGGAATGTGTCATTCAAACAACACTTTGTCTTTGGGTGTGATTTCTTTGTTTCAGCAAGAAGGAGGATGCAGGGAACTACAGGCCAGTCAGCCTCACCTCAACCCCTGGAAAGGTGATGGAGTGCCTCATTCTGGATGCCATTTCTATCCACGTGGAAGACAAGAAGGTGATCAGGAGTAGTCAGTATGGATTCACCCAAGATAAATCATACTTGACTAACCTGATTGCCTTCTACAATGAAACAACTACGAGGATGGATGAGGGGAGAACAGTGGATATTGTCTACCTGGACTTCAGCGAGGCTTTTGAAACTGTCTCTCACAATATCCTCATAGGCAAGCTCAGGAAGTGCAGGCTGGATGAGTGGATGGAGAGGTGGATTGAGAACTGGCTGAATGGCAGATCCCAGAGGGTTGTGATCAGTGGCACAGGGTGTAGTTGGAGGCCTATCACTAGCAGTCCCCCAAGGTTCAATACTGGGCCCAGTATTGTTTAACTTATTCATCAGTGACTTGGAGGAAGGAGTAGATGCTTCCTCAGGTTGGAGAGATGGGAAGAGAAGAACTGTCTGAAATTCAACAAAGGCAAATGCAGGGTCCTGCACCTGGGGAAGAATAACCCCATTGTAGAGGCCCAGAGAAGCTGACTCTAGATGCATCCCTCCCCCCTCAGGCCACACTATGATCTGAGAAATTCTCATTAGGCCTTGGCCTTGACGAACTACACCTGGACTAAGCCCCTCTCCAGCTTATTAAAAACACTGTCTGTTCCCAGGAACTAGTGTTGTCTAATGAGCACCTGTTTTTTAATGAGCAGCCTTGGAAACTTATTTTTCTTGCCTGAATAACAAACCAAGTGGAATAATATTTCTGTTGCTGACCCTTCCAAGAAAGTTACCAACTCGAATTGTAGCCAGGATGGAAAATTATTATGACTAAAGCCCACTCTCTTGTGACCCTATAAACAACAATCCAAAGTAAGACCCTTTGAGCTCTCGATTCCTAGAAGATAAGGGGCTAATGTAATGTGTATATCTCAAACACCAATAACCAGATGGTTGTGGAGCCAACCAAGGACTGTTACTAATAACAGACAAGAATTGTTGGTAATAACCAAGGACTACTGGTATTAACGCACCGTGAGATACTGGATCCGAATCCCACTGAATTATTGATATGGGTCGGAACCAACTCACTGTGAGTGTATGTGTGGGGGGAAGGAATGGGCCTAGACCTGCAGGTACATGGTAAGGCCTGCCTTATCACATAAGCCCTGCTGAGAACACATAGCCTTCAGCCAACAGGGCTGGGTCCCTGAGAGCACATGGTAGAGCTGGAAGGCCTGTGGCCAACATGGATGCACCCATGCAAAGCACATGGCAGAGCTGAGGGCCATGCAGCTGGGCTGTCAGTCAAAGCAGACTTGCCTGGTAGCCCGCCCACACCACGCCCCTGGAGCCTGTGACTGGCTACAGCACAACTCACTCTGACCTGGAAGGCACTGACCAGATATCCTGCCTGGGACGGAAAACTAAACTGTATAAATACACGAGACTCCATGTGATCTCTCTCTCTCGCTCTTATCTCCTGCAACCTGAACCATGTGAACCATCAGATCTTGTCAGTAACCATTTTTCCTTTCCTCTGTCTTGTCTCTTTCTTCTCTCTTTCTTTACTCTTTTAATCTGTTTTCTTCTTCTACTCTTTTTCTTTCTCTTGTGGGTAACTTAAAACCAATTAATTGTGTTTTACTAAAGCTAGTGTATTGATTGTTTTTAGTGTTTTTTTTCTGTGGAATGGGTTTTTTGTGCTGAGTGTTTTAGTGAAATATTTTTTCTTGGTTGTATTTTCCTCCTGTAAAACCTTTTGCCAAAATATCTTATTTTTCTCACTAAATTAAAAGAATTTCTCTTAGAGAAGAGTGTGTGACTCTTTCTCCGGATGCTAATTTGAGGTTATAACGAACCAAAAGGCTTTTAAAAAGTCTTAAATAAAATGTAACTGCTCTGGGCAGCTTATGGCTTAAAATCTGGAGTGCAACACGCGCTGTGAGAAAGAACAAGTTTTGGCTGGAGAAGGGGAGCCAGGTGGAGATACGGCAGCATTTTTCCATGAGAAAGAACCACAACACAGTACAGCACAAGAATGATTGGCAGGAAGTGGACATGGACTATAAGATGGGATTGGGACCACCAAAGACCCCCGAAAACCCTTCGACCCATTTCCAGAAAGGCCTAAAAGAATGGACTTCATATGATAATTCATTAGTATAGAAAGCAAGAAACCTGTCCATAAAAAGGTAACCCCCCTAGGCCTGGGTGGTGCCCCCAGACCCTGGACATATCAGCTGGACCAATGCAGCTGGATCAATGCTGAAACCCAGATCAGCATCCCATCATCTGGATCGACGCTGCAGTGAGGGCTGGTGATCCCTTCTTTCCCTCTCTTTTTCTTTTCCTCTCTTTTTCTCTTTTCATTTCTTTAATTCATCTATCCCTTTTTAATTAACCTCTTTAATTTCTCTTTTCCCTTCCACCCTATCCTTTTACCCAAAACCCACTGCTATGTGCCTATATAGTAGGTCAGGAACTAACATACCAATTTCCATGCCAAGTGTGTAATTTGCTAATAAAACTCTCTGATTGTTTGCAGACCCTCTGACTTTTGCCATTCCTTTCGACCGATGAGTATTTTTGAATCTTAAGTGCTTCCTTCCCCTTAAGTGAGGGTTGTCACACCCCATGCACCAGTACAGGCTGGGGGCCAACCTGCTGGAAAGCAGCTCTGCAGAGAAGGACCTGGGGATCCTGGTGGACAATAAGCTGACCATGAGCCAGCAGGCTGCATTAGGAAGAGCATTGCCAGCAGGTCGAGGGACGTGATCCTGCCCCTCTACTCAGCCCTGGTGAGGCCACATATGGAACGCTGTGTCCAGTTTTGGGCTCCTCAGTACAAGAGAAACATGGAGCTCCTGGAGTGAGTCCAGCAGAGGGATACAAAGGTGACTGAGGGACTGGAGCATTTCTCTTACGAGGAAAAGCTGAGGGAGCTGGGCCCATTCAGCCTTGAGAAGAGACAACTGAGAGGGGACCTCATCAATGTCTATCAGTATCTGAAGGGAGGGTGCCAAGAAGATGGAGCCAGGCTCTTCTTGGTGGTGCCAAGCAATAGGACAAGAGGCAACGGTCAGTAACTGATGCACACGAAGTTCCACCTGAATATGAGGAAGGATTTCTTTACTGTGCGGGTGGCCAAGCAGTGGAACAGATTGCCCAGAGAGGGTGTGGAGTCTCCCTCACTGGAGATATTTGAAACTATCTGGATGCAATCCTGTGCAATGTGCTCTAGGAGGACCCTGCTTGAGCAGGGAGGTAGGACAAGAAGATCCACTGTGGTCCCTTCCAACCTGACCCATTTTGTGATTCTGTATATGATCCCAGAGTGAGTATTGTGTATGGGCGAATTCATTCAATGAAGCTACCTGTCTTAGTTTGAGTTGCCTCCCTGGGAGCCGAGGGGGGGGCCTAGAGGCCTAGAGGTGATTGGGTCCCAGGAGAGCTCCCCCTGAAGAACCAATCACAGCTCTTCTTGTTCGCTCCTGTGAAATTAGATATCACAACCGCCGGAAGTGAGTTTGGCAGAGTTGGCAAAGTCAGTCTGCTGCTGTGTCTGAGTGTGTGTGTGAGAGGGCCCAGAGGTGGCAGGGCCCCCTTACCCCCCGGGGAAGAGGGGCCCTGGGCCCCCGTGCCCCCACAGCCCTGGCCAAGCTAGGGCTGAAGGCAGCATATAAGAATGAGTGTGTGTTGTGAGGGAAGAGACTCACAACAGCTGGAGGTAAGAGGGAGAGAGAGAGGCAAGCTCCTTGGGAGGAGGCCAGGCCCTCTTTTTCCCCCCCCGTTTCCAGCCAGACTGCAGAGCTCAGGACAGTTCATAACTGGACCAAACGCCTGTAGCAAAAGCTGAGTGGGAGCTTTTCCCTCTCACTGTAAGTGGGAGTGGATGCAAAGCTTAGTATTTTTAAGCTGAGCCAAAGAGGACGGGCTGATAACGAAGCAGCTCGGTGCCAGGGGAAAAAAACCCCCAGGCGAAATTGGAGATGGACCAAAGCAGGTTTGGAGGTGCCTACATTGGATTTAGACGTGGCTACCGAAATGGAAAACTACAGCAGCTACGGGAGAGAGAGAGAGAGAGAGAGAGAGAGAGAGAGAGAGAGAGAGAGAGTCACACAGCAGAGATTGGCATGGAACCAAGGAGCATGGACTCAAAACTATCTTCTTGGACTTCGTGAGGAAGAAAAGACTTCAGTAAAGAGCTGGAGGTTGGTGAAGGGGTGGATCAGAGGAAACCCTTTTCCCTGAACACTCCAATGAGAGAAAGACTGTTTACCTATCAGCCTAAGGGCTTCTCCTGGACTGAATTATGGGAGGGGCTCAGAGGGATGATAGAAGTGTGTAATATTGTATATATATAGTTGCTTTTAGTTTGTACAGTATTTATTTGTATAGGAATAAATGTATATATATTTTCCCTTCCCCCTACAGAGGTGTGCCTGCCTGAAAGTTTCTCTTTGGTGTTGAGGTAAAATTGTGGGAAGGTGGGGGAAGCTTGGAGATTGGATTTTTGTGGGGGTCAAACCACCACACTACCATACATGCTGCAGTAGTATAGAAATAGCAGATAAACCCCAGTAAATTGTCTTGTATTTATTCACAGAACTACATTAGTGGCAATCTAGATTTTTACTGATAACCCTTTAGTGTTTAAAATTTCCTTCACACACAAAATATAGTATATTTTTAAACATTCTGTAATACAATTTAGCCTTACATTAACATCAACATTTTATTAGTTTTGTCATGGGACGCTGTATTGGGTTTATGTGGCAAGGTTTTAGTAGCATGATGGGCTGCATGGGCTTGGCCCCTGTGAGAAGAGGTAAGGGGCTGCCCTGTGCCAGACAGATGACAGTTCCAGCTGGTTTGGCAATGGACCAACTGCTGGCCAAAGCTGTACCAATCAGCAAAGTTAGTGACACCTCTGGGATAATATATTTCAGAAAGGGCAAAAGGACGCATAGGCAGGGGAAGGAGTGAGGAGAAAAGGTGTGAGAAACAACATTGCAAATGTCAAGGTCAGAGAAGGAGGGGGAGGAGGTACTTCAAGCGCTGGAATAGATATGCCCCTGCAGCCCATGGAAGAGACCATGGTGGAGCAGGTATCCACACTAGAGCCCATGGAAGATCCCATGCCTGAGCAAGTGGATATGACCTAAAGGAAGCTGCAGCCTGGGGAAAGCCCACACCAGAGTAAATTCTCCTGACAGGAACTGCAGCCCATGGAGAGGACCCACTCAGGAGCAGGAGAGAACTATGAGGAAGAAGGGGTAAAAGGGAGGAACTGTTATTTCTTACTATAGCTCCCCTGTTCCCCATTCCCCCTTGTGCTGATTAGGAACAAAGGGGTGAAGTTGAGCCTGGGAAAAAGGGAGTGGGGGAATGGTGTTGTTTTGTCTTTGTTTCCCTTCATCCAAATCAATTTTAATTTGCAATAAACTAACTTGAACTTTTCCCAAGTCAATCCCCCTATTTTTATCTCGACCCTGATACCTCAGGGCTTTTTGGATTTTTTAATTTTTGTAGATTTTAGAAGTAGTTGTATAGTAAATGTAGATTTTAATGTAGCTGCATTATATCCCTTACCCTTTAGCATAATAGTTACACATACCCAACCCTATTACCCCATTTCATATCAATCCCTCTAAATTCCGTTAGCGTGTTTAGACTTCTTTTCAAGGTAGAATTGTAGAAAAACACCTCTGTTTAAGAACATCACTCCCTAGGCCTTGACCAGAAGATACCACACAGACACAGCAACCTTCAAGCCCAGAACTTTGGAGGAGCTCCAAGGACTGTACATGCTGTGAAGAAGGTGAAAATGAGGAAGAAGGGGTCCCAAACGCCCCCAGACCCAATTCCCAAAGGGGAGTGTCGGGGGGCAGAACTGGGCAGGACCAGGGGGTGGATAGATCTGGGATTGAATGGACCTTATTATAAAATCATAGAACCACTGTCTGGGGCGCACACATCGTGTATTTGCCTGGGCCTGAGGCCTGATTAAAGGACCAGCTCTTTTTATCTTATCTTATACACTAAATTGGCCTGGAGTCTTTTTCTCCATGGTCTCTTTAGGCAACAACCCAAAAGCATTTTCATGTTATTTTCTCTCCCATCCTGTTGAGGAGGGGGAGTGAGAGAATAGCTGGACACAATGCCAAAAATTAATAAAACAATCAGGCACATGTTAGGACTCTACATATAGTTGGTTCTTCTAATCTGTTTTTAGACATCATCTTAAATTTCCACCTTTCATTTTGCTTTTATGTCATAAAATAAAGCTTTATGACATGCAAAACATTGGTTTAGATGAATTTCTATCACTAGCTCTCTATCGAGGGCATATGAAGTAATGAAATAGCCTCATTACATTTAACAAAGTGTGGCTTAAAACAAAAGTATTGGATTTACACAGCAAGGTTTTGGTAGCTGGGGGAGGTGACACCCTGCTTCCTGATACCCTGCCCCCTGATCAATATCAGCAGCACAGGCAGGATGCTGCCCACATTCTTTGTGTAATGTATGATCCTCTCAAATCACACTAGCATTGATGTGTAGAAGCCCAGAAGATAAGGGGCTAATGTGTATGTCTGAAACACTGATAGCCATGGAGCCAATCAAGGACTGTTGTGTAAGAACAGGCAAAAAAGAACAGGATCTGGTTGGAGAAGGGGGCCATATGGAGGTAGGGCAGTGCTTTTCTGGGACAAAACCATCCTTGTTCTGGCTCCTGGAGATAAGCACAACACAGCACAGCGCAGGCACAGGAGTGAGGTCGAGAAGTGGGCATGGACTGTCGACCAACAACTGACTTGGGGGGGGATCAAGACCACCAAAGACCCCCGAAGTCCTCAGACCCATTTCCAGAAAGGTCTAGAAGAACGAACTGCACATGATAACTAATTTGCATAGAAAGTGAGAAACTTATCTCCAGGGCAGGGAAAACTTATCTATGAAAAGGTACCCCCACAAAGCTTGGGTGGCATCCCCCCAGGACCCTGGACACCCTGTCAGCCAGATCGATGCTAGACCCAGGACTGGTGATCTCCTTTCCTCTCCTATCTGACCTCTCTATCTCTCTTTCTCTCTTCACTCTTATTTTTTTACTTCTCTTGCTACTAGAAGATAAGGAACTAACTTATACCAATTTCCATGCCAAGTGTGTAATTAACTAATAAAATTTTGTAAGGTTTTTTCAGACCCTCTGACATTTGTCATTCCTTTGCGACCATGGGCATCTACGAATCTTGGGTGCTCCTTTCCTCTTAGGAGTGGAATGTGACATGGTGGAGTCAAGGGGAGGCACAAATCTTACCCACACTCAAAAGGCATTTGCGTGATTGGCGGTTGCTGTCAAATGACCCAGCCATCAAGTGTACCTGGCAGTCTACGAGAGCCATGACATCGCTTATGATCTTATGTTTGCTAATGGTGATTGAGCCAGATGGGCACATCACTGCTCATCATCGCTCATCTTTCTTACTGCCTCAATAAAGCTTTGTTTTGTGTTGTCTGACTCCGTTAGTGTTCGGACCACAGGGGGTTGCACAGGTGGTTTTTGTGAAGAAATATCAGGGGCTGTTCCTGTGCCTAACAAAGGTGGTTCCAGCAAGATCCATAACGAACCCACCACTGGCCAAAGCTGAGCCAATCAGCAAAGCTGGTAGCACAGTGATAACATATTTAGGAAAGGGCAAAAACACCGCACAGCAGAGTGAAAAAAGGGGGGAAGAATGTGAGAAACAACCCTGCAGACACCAAGGTGAGTGAAGGAAGAGAGGGAGGAGGTGCACCAGAGCAGAGATACCCTTGCAGCCCATGGCAAAGATGATGCCAGAACAGGTGGATGTGCCCTGAAGAATGCTGCAGCCTATGGAAAGCCCATGCTGGAGCAGGCTCTTGGCAGGAACTGGAGCCCATGGAGAGGAGCCCATGCAGAAGCATGTTTTATTTCTGTCTCATTACATCTCCATATCACCTACCTGCCCACATATTTTCTACCTGTTTGACTTTAAATAGTCAATTTTATCATGTTTAGCAAATAATTTTTTTTTAAAAATCAATATAGAATTTTATATCAACATTCATCTCCAAAAAAGTTAGAAAAATTGCCTCAGAATATTTGTTATCTGAACCAAGAGAAGACCAGAGAAAAAATAAAAATAATAAAACACTGACCATCTATATGTTGGAACATAAAAATTGTCTAAATGAGTTTAGCAATCTTTATATAGACACAATAATCCCTACAGTAGGCAGTTATGGAATAACCTGTTCAGGGGAGATCTCTTTCTAACTCCATTAGTTTGACTTATACCCTGAAGCAAAATAATTTTGATTCCTTTAAAAACATTTGTTTGTTTACTTGTTTAGATGGTGACTTTTAGGAAATCCTACCATGAATTAATTTACAAGAGAAGTTGAAATTTACAAATTGCCTTAAGCATTCATTAAATGTCTTAATTCTCCATTTATTGACTATTTTCTCTTTTGTCTCATAGTACTATGCTAGAAAAAAGGAAATTAGAAAAAAAAAAATCCCACCCACACCAAAACCTGACAGCTTTATTAGTTTTGGTGCCAGAAGCATTCTGAAGCACCTTTATTTTACAAGGGACTTCCTATTTCTGAGGGACAAAAAGTTCCTTAAATTCAAACTAGTATATTATGAAAAGAAAACCATGACAACTGTTTGTACTCTTGCTTTATTATTACATCCAACATGGTCACTCTTATAAATTCAATCTATTACTGTTGCTAGGAGTCAGTTGCTGTGCAACCTAAAAGGTATGTGGTGCTTTCAGGTTAAAAAGCACTAATAAATCTGTAGCCCTCCTTATACATTTCTGACCAATTTGCTTAAAAAGTTTAAAACTCTTCTCAAATAGTCACCACACACCTACAGATATCTTTTATTAAAGGGTTAAACTAACAGATTTTAACAATTGCACTGGGCTTTGGCTGTAATAGAATTAATTTTCTTCAGAGCAGCTTGTATGGTTCTGTGTTTTGTATTTGTGATGAAAACAGTGTTGATAACACATCCATGTTTCAGCTACTGTTGAAGAGTGCTTATGCAGCATCAAGCTCTTTTCTATTTCTCATACTGCCCTGCCAGCAAGTAGACTGGGAGTGCTCAAGAAGTTGGGATGGGACACAGCTGACCAAAAGGATATTCCATACCATATGACATCACTCTAGGCAATAAAAGCTTCACATTGACTCCAAGTTGGTTTTGTAAAATTGTGTTTTTCTGGTTTTACTAATTATTTTCAATCTTAAAGATTCTGCAGGCCAAATTAGATATCTACAAATACCTCCACAGGATCAGTGTTTTCAATAATATTTTAGCAAATCCATTGAAGAGAGAAGAAATGGCTAAGAAGTGAAAAATATGGCTTTTCTCTTATAAATTGTTCTATAGTAGCATGACTGATAACATCTATAGGAAATAGGAAATCTGGCTTATGCCTTTTGCTCTTCAGTTGTATCCATATAACAACAGATGGAGTATAAGGTGCGGATATTTACTGACTGGGCAGATGTCTATTGCCAAATGAAATATATAACGCCTGAGCATTGACTGCATTTTCTTCAATAGTAGCATAAATTTAGTTTACCTTTCCCCAGATAATTATTCTGATGAAATCTGTGTTTTTGAAACCTCTACCCCTCTTTCAAATAAGATGGAGGGCACTATCAGAGAAACTATTTCCTTAGGAACACAAGAATAAAAGCATGTCTCAAAAGTTATTGAAAAGGCTGAGATAACTAGTTTATACAACACCCAATTTGTGCACCGCAAAACATTTCATACTACTTGGTCAAGGTTTTCTACAGGGACCTCAAAAAAGAATAACAAAATGAAGGCTGCTTTGAAAGCAAATGTCATGGGGAAGGGGGGGAAGAAGAGAAAATTTCTTCCTAAGAGAGCATTCATGAATGAGAACTGCTATTCTAATTGATATTTTGTTTCTTCTCCATAATTCATAAGCATGCAATGTTTTTTCTAAAGCAAAACCAAGCTTTTTTTTTTTGCCTAATGGGCTTATAAAACAAACCATAAAGAGAAGTTACTTCATCATGGTGGTGAAGCACTGGAACAGGTTGCCCAGAGAAGCTGTGGATGCCCCATCCTCGGATGTGTTCAAGGCCAGGTTGGGTGCAACCTGGTCTAGTGGAAGGTGCTAGATGATCTTTAAGGTCCCTTCAAACGCAAACCATGATGATTCTATGATCCCCTCACTTTTAGGATTTAGCCTTGTAAAGAACACAATAGAAAGTCGGAATCCTGAATCAAGCACCCATTTTCCTCAACACAGACAAAAAGATAAGTATAGAGACATAGGTACAGCAATTGCTACTTTTAATTACTTTCAAAGACCAATCACTGCAAAATTAAAAGCTATCCTATTGATTGTGATCTCAAAAGTGAGGGAAAACAGCTTGGAAAACAGTCTAAAAATATTTTATCTACACAGCTACAGTTAAAGACATCTAGATATATTATACTGTAAAAATAGTTGTACTTAAAAACTAACTTATTATCTGAACTACATTTTACAGTCTTGGTTTTTGTTAGATCTAGTTTCTACTGAGAGCAAGTGTTTTCTTCTGTGTTGCTCAAGGATATACTAGAGACAGAAGGGACTTTAGCAAAGAGCAGTTACAATGATGTCCAACTTCAATTGTTCCATAAGTAATCTTTTATTAGTACCATAAGGCAGTCTCTTGAATGCAACTAAACTTCTGTAGACATATAGGTTTATTTATATAAAAACAGGATAGAGCCTCAATCTGTTAAATTTGGTGAGACAGCTTGGTTGAATAAGTATTCCTCACATGAAGAAATTCAACCAGAATCAGACCCTAGTGAGATTAAACTGGCATTTCCCCCTTTACTATTATGGAGTATCTCCCGCATCTGTGAGACTAGCATGCTTCTGCAGTACAAATTCTCTATGTTCAATGCTCCCTTTAGTCTTTTCCATTCAAAATCCTCCTCCCTCCCGCACTCCTCAGCATCAAACTTTTAAGTATTTGATGCAAGTACACAGACCAGGCTTTGACACACATGCATATGTTCATATGCTCAATCTCTCTAAAAAGCTGTTTCACATGTACATGATAAAGATCTGCCCAAAAGGAGTGAGGTTTTAATATGTTCTGCAAAAACCTAAGCAGATATGAACCAAGCACACTTACAAATAATTTCTAAATTATCTAAAAAAATAATTTTAAAACTTCCTCCGATTCTTCAACTTGACAAAAAGGCAAATTCCTCAACATGATTATTTTCACAATGTTTGAAGATGTTTTAACCAATCTTCAGGTTTCTGGTGTGAAAAATAGATCCTGAACTGCTGAATAAGTGTTCTTTCTAGTCATTTGCAATTGGCTGAAGGAGTCTTCTTCAAAATAAATTTTAAATGTCAATTTTGTGTATATTGAGATGAAGCAGGTAATGTTTACACCCCAAAAGAAAACAATTAACAAAAGAGTAACTGTAGGCTATCTCTGCACCTCAGCTGGATATACTTCAGAGATGTCTGATATACAATGCTTCCCAGCTTTGACACAGCCCACTACCTCAATTAAACTATGAAACATTAAACCATGTGGAAGTGAAACATCTAACAAGGACAAGGAAAGAATAGTGGATAGGAAACAATTCAGCAAAAAGGAACTATATTTTAGAGATTAATAAAGACTGAAACCAAGCACCAGCAGATAGAGAAAACAAAATTATAAGATGTACATGAATAGAAAAAAATATCAGCAATAATAAAAAAGCAAAGTAGGACTAAAACATAAATTGCAAAAGCAAAGAATATGTTGACACAAAACAGATTTAAAGACTGACATTTAGTTTAACTTATCAAGAAACAAAATCAGCAAAATGGTGGATGAAGGAAGAGCGAGCAACATCATCTACCTGGACTTGTGCAAAGCATTTGACACTGCCCCACACAACATCCTTGTCTCTAAACTGGAAAGATGTGGATTTGACAGATGGACCACTCAGTGGATAAAGAATTGGCTGGATGATTGCACTCAGAGAGTTGTGGTCAGTGGTTCGATGTCCAAGTGGATACCAGTGATGAGTGGCATTCCTCAGGGGTCGGTACTGGGACCAGCACTGTTTAACATCTTTGTTGGTGACATGGACAGTGGGATCAAGTGCACCCTCAGTAAGTTTGCCAATGACACCAAGCTGTGTGGTGTGGTCGACACGCTGGAGGGACAGGATGGCATCCAGAGGTGTAGCAGCAAATCTGCCTCCCACATCATGTGAGGGGAAAGAGATCCAGACAGAGGGACCTTGACAGGCTTGAGAGGTGGGTCTGTGCAAACCTCATGAAATTCAACAAGGCCAAGTGCAAGGTCCTGCACTTGGGTCAGGGCGATCCCAAGCACAAATACAGGCTGGGCAGAGAATGGATCGACTGCAGCCCTGGTAAGAAGGATTTGGGGGTGTTGGTGGATGAGAGGCTCAATATGTCTCGGCAATGTGTGCTTGCAGCTTAAAAAGCCAATTGCATCCTGGGCTGCATCAGAAGTGTGGCCAGCAGGTCAAGGGAGATGATTCTCCCCATCTACTCTGCCCTCGTGAGACCCCCACCTGGAGTACTGTGTCCAGCTCTGGGCCCCCAACACAAGAAAGATGTAGACCTGTTGGAATAAGTCCAGAGGAGGGCCCTAAGATGATCAAAAGGCTGAAGCATCTCTCCTATGAAGACAGGTTGAGAGAGTCGGGGCTGTTCAGCCTGGAGAAGAGAAAGTTCCAGAAAGACCTTATAAGCAGCCTTCCAGTGCCTAAAGGGGGCCTACAAGAAAGCTGAAGAGGGACTATTTGCATGGGCAAGCAGTTACAGGACAAGGGGCAATGGCTTTAAGCTGAGAGGGTTGATTTAGATTGGATGTTAGGAAGAAATTCTTTACTGAGAGGGTGGTGAGGCACTGGAACAGGTTGCCCAGAGAAGTTGTGGCTGCCCCATCCCTGGAAGTGTTCAAGGCCAGGCTGGATGGGGCTCTGAGCAACCTGGTCTAGTGGGAGGTGTCCCTGCCCATGGCAGGTGGGGTTGGAACTAGATAATCTTTAAGGTCCCTTCCAACCCAAACCATTCTATGATTCTAGGAAAATGTTCCAAGGCTGTTCTTTAGCTTCCCCCATTATCTGAATTCCAAATATCCCTTTAAAAATCTAGCATTTTGTCTTCCATTTCATGGGCTTATATCTGCATGTTAGTAAACAGTAATTCTAAAAAATTGATCAATATTTTCCTAATACAATATTACTTTATTGTTAGCTCAAAATTAGGTTTAATTCAAAAGGATTGATAATGTGATTAAACAAAACAAAAAGGGAATCACTGAAGATAAAAATATCCCCATTTTGTGCCATGTAAGTATGAGTGTAAGAGGCAATTAAACATTTCATCGTGGCACTAAATGAGAGAGAGAGAGAGCAGAGTAAATTCAAGTAAAGCAATTATAGAGGAAATACACATGGGATTTATGTGGCTAAGGGGTTGTGAAGAACTAGATAGTTACATAGTATCAGTGGTTTTCTTCTTTTAAAGTAATTTAAAAATAGGTTGAAACCCACAGTAGATATGTTCTGTCATTGTTTTTCTACATAGAACTGTAATTAGGTAGCAGAAAGACACTATGTTCATAAGAAAGATAGCATGTACATTTTTTGTAAGAAGACGTGCCCTTCCTAAAACGGTATAAGCTAGGGTTAATAGACTATGAAACTATTTTAGAACATCTACTGAGATAATACAACTTGATACAGAAACTGAATGACAACCATGTGGATCAACAACATGGCATGGTTGCCAGGTAGATGGCTCTTATTCCTATGGAACTATACATTAAAGACTTCTTTACCTCTTCAGAAACGTGTTCCTAAGTAAGACAAACACACAGTGTTGTGTGCTCTAAATATGCACAACTCCTTTGAGTTTACTGAAAACTTAGTGGTTTCTATACAAGCAGGTTAAATTCTACTAGTAGCATGAGCTGAAGAATTCAGAAAGGCTCTGAATCAGTGCATGAAAAAATAATAATAGCAAATATTCCATGTAGAACAAATATGCTTTTAAAATAAAATGAAAATGTTAGTTGATGAGAACAGAATGTTAGGAATTCAGAGGTACAGCCATAAAATTAAATTACACTTGCACCCAGAAATGACAGTTAATTGCACTGAAGAATCTTATATAGTACCAATTAGCCCTTCAACCTCTACTATTAGCTACTAATCACACCTTCAAGATAATTTTAAAGGATTTCTAATCCTGCCGTGTTACTCATAGGTAACATAGGCCCTCCCTATTGATATACAAGATACTTTGGAATATTACAAGTACTGCAGCATGTCAAATAACTTCCAATAAAAAATATATAAATACCATTCATAATAAATAACCACAGGGCAATTTACATCATTTTTTCCCCTTTGGAAATGATGTCTCTTCCCATATTATAAACTGGGAAGGAAGAAAAGCTGACGAAGAGAAAGCGCTCGAGGCTTCCCTCCCCCTCCCCCTTCCCCCAATGAATAGTGAAGCCCAATGGAGCAGTCCCAGCCTAAATGCTACAAGGAAGGAGGAGGTGAAAGCTGGGGTGGAGGCGGGGGAGAGAAGAAAGGGATGGAAAGGCAGGATTGCAAGCCTGTACAGAACAGTTACATTCACCTGAATCGTGGAAAGCTGTGTTGTTGTTCTTGCTGGTGGTGGCTGTTGTAGGTGACGATTAGGAAGCAGATAGAAAGCAGTGGAAGAGCAGTTGTTGTTGATGAGTAACAGTCACCAGGACTACGGTGACTATGGCGCTTGATTCACAAGGCAACAGTTGCTATAACTCACAAAAGAGAGAGAGCAAGCAAGAGAGGAGGAGGCAGTGGCCCAGCCGAAGAGACCCGGAAGAGGCAGGGCCTTCAGTATGACGGACAGCTTCTATGGCCGGAGGGGAGGAGGATCTGTTTCCTCAAGGGGAAAAAAAAGAAGGTTGGTAGGGACGTATTAACTCTTCCACCTCGCTAAGGGTGTGCAAGGGCGCATTCTATCCCCAGTAAAGTAGCACTAGTATGACAATGGTCTATCCATGGATGTAAGATCATACTACATCGGAGTGGGCAAGGAGGGAACCTGTAGTGGTGGCTGATTGTTCAAATGGATAGCAACTGCCAGGCCGAAACCCGAGTGGGAGGAGGAGAGAAGAGGGGGTGTGGTCATATCAGCATATTTGTCTCCTGCGTGGATCAAGCTCACCGACATCCTGACGTAACATCCGATTAGCGACTAAAATAAAGGGGGGGGGGTTGTGCAGGGATCTCTGTTCAGTAGTTTGCTTTGCTTTTCCACCCTGCTTGCTTCCTGCTACTTGGAAGCAGTTCAGAGTGAACAGGAAGTTCTCCTTTGTGCTAACAGCTTATCACCTTTTCCATTGCTTTTTCCATCAGAAAGTAACAGTGAAGAGCCGCTGATCGATGGGGTATTTGTTGACTGCTGCCATTTAAAGTAGGTGAAACTGTGGCAGCAGCTGTACTGCCTTCATTAGCAAAGCTGAACATTTTCTGTAACTGCTGTACACACTTGGCCTGCTGGACTCAGCACATGCGCAACCAGCATGTGCATTACCAGCTCTCTTGTGCCAACCTTTCCCTTCAGCAATGTTCCTCATAGACCCCCACCCTTCCCCACATATGCCTTTCCTTAGAATGCAACTTGCTTCAATTCCTTCCCTGAACACACTTCATTCTGCATGCTGCCACCAGGGCAATACTCCTTAAATTCCTTTCTTCATCCTGTTTCCCCTTAATCTTCCATATCACCAGTGATTCTCTGCTCCTTATAGTCATGGGGCTACAAGATATTGAAGATGACTGCTTGTTTAAGGGATATAAGGGATCTTGCATATTGGAGGCAATATACAATGTGAGAATTTACACAGCACCATACCTATTTTTCTGCAATGCATAAATATCTAGTGGCCATTTTGATCCCATATATCCCTGTAACTCCAATACATGCAAACCTGCAGCTCTTTTGCACATTTTGTAATCTATAAAATTACTGTTGTATGCAGCCCATTCTACCATCTACATAACCAGTAATATTTGTCTGTAATACATATATTGGTGTGGTGGGTTGACCCTAGCTGGACACCAGGTACCCACCAAAGCCACTCTCTCACTCCCCTCTGCAACTGGACAGAGGAGAGAAAATACAATGAAGGGCTCATGAGTTGAGATAACGACCAGGAGAGATCACTTACTGATCACCATCACAGGCAAAACAGACTCGAAGTGGGGATATTAATTAAATTTATTACTAACAGAATTAGAGCAGGAGAATGAGAAGTAAAATCTTAAAAAAAACACCTTCCCCCCACCCCTCCTTCCTTCCAAGTTCTACCTCTTCCTCCCCAGTGGCACAGGGAGACAGGGAGTGGGGGTTACGGTCAGTTCATCACAGTTTTTTTCTGTCACTGCTTCCTCCCCTGGGAGAGGAGTCCTTCCCCTGCTCCAGTGTGGGGTCCCTCCCATGGGAGACAGTCCTGCATGAACTTCTCCAGCATAAGTCCATCCCACAGGCAACAGTTCTTCACTAACTGCTGCAACATGGGTCATTTTCCACAGGGTGCAGTCCTTCAGGCACAGGCTGCTCCAGCATGGGTCACCCACAGGGCCACAAGTCCTACCAGGAAAATCTGCTCCAGTGTGGGCTCCTCTCTCTACAGGTCAGCAGGCCCCTGCCAGGACCCTGCTCCAGTATGGGCCTCCCACGGGGTCACAGCCTCCTTCGGACATCCACCTGCTCCAGCATGGGTCTCCTCCATGGGCTGCAGGTGGATCTCTGCACCCCCATTAACCTCCATGGGCTGCAGGGGGATAGCCTGCTTCACCATGGGCTGCACCACAGGCTGCAGGGGAATCTCAGCTAGGGCACCTAGAGCACCTCCTCCCCCTCTTTCTTCACTGACCCTGGTGTCTGCATTGTTGTTCACATGTTTTCATTCTGCTCTTCTCTGGCTGCAATTTTCATGTGCCAAATAACTTTTTTTCTCCTTCTTAAATACGTTATTCCAGAGGCATTACTATCATTCCTGATTGGCTCAGCCTTGGCCAGCGGTGGGTCCATCCTGGAGCCAGCTGGCATTGACTCTGCTGGACATGGGAGAAGCTTCCAGCATAGGGGTATTCCAGAGAATTCTCAGAAAGAGAGGCTCCATTTTGGATAGAAAGCAAGTATGAGATGAGATGAGATTGGGTTTGCGTGGCAAGGTTTTGGTACTGGGGGGCCTACAGGGGTGGTTTCTGTGAGAAGATGGCCAAAGCTGAGCCAATCAATGATGGTGGTAGCATCTCTGTGATAATATATTCAAGAAAGGGGGAAAAAATGCTGTGCAACAGCAGCTGTGTGAGCTCTCTTCAGCTAATTCTGTAGGAAACAGTGCCAAAAGAAAAATTAGTATTTTAAATTTTCAAAATATTAACTGGCTAATTGGTTCATTATCCTGTACTAAGAAATTAATCTTCCACTTCCTTTACTGGTACTTAGTTAATATGAACAGGAGCTTGAACAGGGATGACATTTATTGGAAAAATAAATTTTGTATAGAAGAAAAACTGGTGGTGTGTGGAAGCACATATCAGGGAGGGATAGGACCACTGGACTGACTTTGAATAGGGGATGGAGATATGAGAGATGAGTTCTGATAAATACATACATTAGGTGAAAGTAGAAAAAGAAGAAAGGGAGAACAGGATCAAAATCTTCAGAATAAGGGTAGGAGAAGGAGGGTATGAGAAATGTTAATTCTGTGTAGTATAGAGGGATTATTATCAAATATAGTAATTCTTTGGTTTTGACTAAAATGTTACAAAATATTTTTTTAAATGAAACTTTCTTCAAGTTTTTTTCTTCAAAACTGTTGTTTTCTTTTCTTTTCTTTTCTTTTCTTTTCTTTTCTTTTCTTTTCTTTTCTCTCTTTTTTCTTTTTGTTTCTTTTCTTTTCTGTGATCATAATGATGTACAGTAGTGTATTTTGTATGGTGCTCTCTAGTGTTTCTCAATTTTAATTTGAAAGGAAAGAAAGTCCATAAATAGGGTGTTAATCGGGAGACCTATTCTAAGTTCCCTGCTGTGTTACAGATTGTGTGTGGTCTGGAGCAAATTATTTGAATATTTCTAGGGACGGGGTATCTACCATCTCTAAGGGCAACCTGTTCCAGTGTTTCACCACCCTCACTGTAAAAAATGTTTTCCTCATATCTAGTCTAAATCTACCCTCTTATAGTTTAAAATCATTACCCCTTGTCCTATAGCCACATGTCTCATATAAGCCCCCTTTAATTTTTGAAAAAAAGAAGAAGAAATGTGTCAGTTGAATTAGCTAGAAATATGAGAGTCCTACTGGTATTTCTGAATGTTATTTTCTAACCTATATCTGATTAATTATTAATCTCAAATACTAACAGAAATTGTTGTAGTTATAGATCTCTTAAATGTCACATAAATCTTTATTCAAATTTTATATTCTTAATCTGTTGCCCTCTAGCAGGTTCTCAAAAGTGCTTCTTGAACCAACTTTTTCCAGAGAATTAGACCAAGTTTCCCTTTTATTTAGGCAACACTTGACTATATCATTACAATCTCTCTTACTAGCTGTCATGGTTTGAGATTGGCCTCCCCTTGAGAAGAGGGGGACTCAGAGGTGATTGGGTGCCAGGGCAGTGTTCCCTGAAGAGCCAATCACCACTCATGTTGTTCGCTTCTGCTCAAAATCATATATACACAGCCCACCGGAAGCTGTTGGCAAGAGTTCTGCTGTTGGTGTCTGCTGCGTGTAGGTGTGGAAGGCCAGGGGGTGGCTGGGCTCCTTCTTCCCCCTCCGGGGGAAAGAGAGGAGCCCTGCGGCCCCCCCAGCTCTGCCTAGCCCAGAGCAGAGTTAGAGGCAGCATTTTTGAGTGTGTGCAGTGAGGGAAGAGACTCACCGCACCTGAACCTGACTTGAGGTAAGAGGAGAGAGGCAGGCTTTTGTAGCCAAGCCTTCTCCCCCCTCCTTTTCTACAGCTAAGCTGTGGAGGGGGGCTTTTCTGTCCCTCCACTGTAAGTGGAGGAGAGGCTCAGCATTGAAGCTGAGCCAAGTGGACGGGCCGTGGAGGTAGGCCCGGCACTCGGGAGGAGAGTCCCAAGCGAAATTGGAGACAGCCCCCTCCCCCAGAGAGAGAGAGAAAGGGGCCCGGAGGATGTCTCTGCCACGCAGGACAACCGAAAACCCAAAGAGAAATCCACATGCCAGGACGTGGACACTTGATAAGCAGAACTACACTGCAGCAGCCTATGAACCGAAGTATAAGAGAGAGAGAGAGATCACACAGCGGCAGGAGAGCAAGGACTCAAAGCTATCTTCTCGGACTTCATGAGGAAGAGAGACTACAACAAAACAACTGGAACTTGGTGAGGGGGGAGCGTTCAGGCCCAGAACACTCCCACAGAGGGACTGGTTACTTTCCAGCCTTGAAAAGGCTCTTTCCTGGACTAAACTTAAAGGAGAGGATTGAAAGGACTGATTGATAGAGATGTAATATATATATATATAGTTGTCTTTAGTTTGTATAGTATTTATTTGTGTAAATAAATGTATACATATTTCCCCCTTCCCCTATAGAAGCCTCTGGCCTGAAAGTTTCTCTTCGGTGTTGGCATAAATTGTGGGAGGGGGTGGAGAAGCCTGAAAATTGGATTTTAGATTTCTAACGTGGCTCAAACTGCCACACTAGCACTGCTGAAACATTTAGTATCTTTATTGTTGTTTTGTGAGAAAAGCTATTTCAAAAAAAAATCAGTAATAATGGCTATGCTATTATATTTCAATTCTGATATCAAGTTTCAGTAATTTAACCAAAGTAGTTCCCTTCCTTCCATTCTTTGGTCCCAAATCCTTGATGTTTGTTACTCAAATATTTCATTTATTATCACCATCCAGTTTTCTAACCAGATTAGAGATAGTCCTTTGATTACCTGTCATTTTTCTGAATTCTATTCTCATCAATAGTAATACTTTACTACTTTCCTGTTTGCCTGATTTTATTTACTTAAAATCAGAAGTGGAGATTACATGAATCTTTCCCAACCTTCTTTCCTCACTTCTTAGTTTAAAGCTCTTAAGAACATTGGACTAAATAGTGCAATGCTGTTTTTCATGTTTGGTCCATAATTTAAAAAGAGTAATCACAGAACCAGTCCTGAAGCTATTATTTTACCGTGCTTTTGGCCTTCCACTGTACAAACAAGAAAAATTCCAGGTTCACTTCTGTATCCACCTGGTAGCCTAGAACAGTGGCCTCCAAACTTTTTGATCATGCACCCTTATCGGTACAAAAGTTTTTTGAGCATGCACCCCCACTATATGTCTATGTATTTATTTATAAATCGTATACACACATTACTGTACTAATATATTATGCACGCTATAAAGCATGCACAAAAATAAAGAAATAAAAGGAACAGTATTTTTAAAATATTTTTATTTCATTTATTAATGCTACAAAAATAATTTTTGCTCTTGCTAAAAAATATTATTAACTTTTAGTGAGACCAATGTGATTAAATATGCTTCATTATTTTTTAAAATCTTGGTTTAGTGCTTTGTGATACAGCAATTCAAAGGTCTGGTTCTAAGTTCAGTTTATTTTGATACTTGATTTTAATGGCAGTTGTAGCTGGAAAAGAGACCTCAAAAAGATACACAGATCCAAATGGAAGAAGTACATCATTTCCTGTGCTTACTAAATCATGAGAGTAATTTTTCAATTCCATCCAACAGTTATGCAAAGTCCTTAGTTGAAATTCAGTGTTGTGGTTTAACCCTGGAAAGGCAGCTAAGCACTACACAGCTGCTCAGTCACTCCCACTCCAGTGAGATGGGGGAGAGAATCAGAAGTGTGAAAGTGAAAAAATTTGTGTGTTGAAATAAGGACAATTTAATGGGTAAAACAAAACCTGCATACGCAAACAAAGCAAAACAAAGAATTCATTCACTGCTTCCCATTGACAGGCAGGTATTTAGTCATTTTCCAGGAAAGCAGGGCTTCATCGTGCATAGCGGTTAGTTGGGAAGACAAGTGCCATAACTCTGACCATTATCCCCTTCCTCCCTGCAGCTTTTAGTGCTGAACATGATGTCATATGGTATAGAATATCCCTTTGGTCAGTTTGTTGTCCCAAATGCCAGCTTCTTACCCAGTGCGCAATACCAATTCTCACACCGAGGCAAGATATTTCTATTTCTTTATTCTAGTTTGCGCAAAGTAGGGAGCTGGGTGGTAACCCCCAAAAGGCTGGCTTCCCAGTCATCAAAACTTTACATTATTTATACATTTAATAAACAAAGGCATCAGCATTCATTTGAAACTGAGTCAAGGGAGGTTTAGGTTGGATATCAGGAAAAAGCTTTCCACCTAGAGGGTGGTTGAGCACTGGAACAGGCTCCCCAGGGAAGTGGTCATAGCACCAAGCCTGTCTGAGTTCAAGAAGCGTTTGGACAATGCTCTCAGGCACATGATGTGATTTTTGGGGTGTCCTGCGCAGGGCCAGGAGTTGGTCTCGATGATCCTGATGGGTCCCTTCCAACTCAGCATATTCTATGATTCTATGAATGGTTACAGATTACAGAACTTTCTCCCCCTTCCGGCGGGAGCCCCAGGCGCGCGCCGCGGCAGCCCCCCCTTCCAGCATGATGCTTTTTCAGCATGATGCTCCAAAGGGCCATGGCAGACCTCGATGATCAGGACGGTATCTACATTCAATACCGTACTGATGGAAGCCTTTTCAACCTAAGGCGACTGAAGGCCCATACTAAGACCTTAAACCATCTTGTCCAGGACCTGCTTTATGCTGATGACGCCACCCTTGTTGCCCACACAGAAGCAGCTCTGCAGCATTTAACATCCTGCTTTGCAGATGCTGCTGAGTTCTTTGGGCTGGAAGTCATCTTAAAGAAGACAGAAGTTCTCTATCAACCGGCACCTCAGGAAGTCTTCCATCATCCCCATATCACCATTGGCAAATCAGAGCTCAAGTCAGTCCAGCAGTTTAATTACCTAAGTAGCCTCATCTCCTTGGATGGTAAGATTGACGGAGAGATAGACAACAGGTTAGCAAAGGCATATAGTGCCTTCGGAAAGCTTCATAAAAGAGTTTGACGAAATAAACACTTGAAGAAAAGTACAAAGATCAGTGTTTACAGAGCCATAGTGCTGTCTACTCTCTTATATGGATCTGAATCATGGGTCATCTACCACCACCACCTGCAACTCCTAGAACGCTTCCATCAACGCTGCCTCTGGACAATCCTAAACATCCACTGGTCAGATTATGTGACTAATACGTCTGTTCTAGAACAAGCAGCAACCACAAGTATTGAGGCCATGTTGCTGAGAACACAGCTGCACTGGGCAGGACACGTTTCAAGGATGAAGGACCACCCCCTCCCTAAGATCTTGCTTTATGGTGAACTTGCCACCAGCTGCCGCATGAGAGGAGCCCCAAAGAAAAGATACAAGGACTCCCTGAAGCAACATCTCAACCTTGACCATATTGATCAACATAACTGGTCTACTCTGGCCTCCCATCAAGAGGTCTGGAGACACGCTATCTATAACGCTGCTGATGCTTTTGAGAAAGCACGCAGGATCACTCTCGAGGAGAAAAGACAATGCAGAAAGATTCGTACCTTGCAGAATATACCACCTAAGGAGTCTTTCTGCTGTGCCTTTTGCAACCGGACGCGCCTGTCTCGTATTGACCTCTTTAGCCACCAGCGCACTTGCAACAAACATGGGTAGAGCCCTCCTCAAATCTTCAGTAGTGAAGCCTAGCCATGACAGAACTTTCTCTTTAATTAGTACTCAAACCCTCACTTGCCAGTTATATCTCTCACTTGTTATGCTAATTAGTCCACAGGCACAGTTCTTCTCTCCATTTGAGTCAAGGGTCTATTTTGAGTAGGGGGTCAATGGGTTGATGGTTGTGATCTCCCCTGCCAGAATTACCTTTCCCCCAGTTACTGCTTAGTCCTGGCTGACTTTACTTCTGGTGACTCTCATCAAGACAGCCCATTCATCTTGGGACTGTGTTCCCTTTTCCTTAAAACAAAGGATTAGACAAACCTACAAGTTTCGACAAGTTTCACAATGCAATTGCTTAATCATAACTGCCTAACTATAGCTACTGATTAACAACAGCAGAAAAAGATTGCAAGGTTTGGTTCAAATCTTGAGGGACTAGATATCAAGTTGGGGTCAACTGTTATGGCTGTGTCCCCTCTCAACTTCTTGTTCACCCCCAGCCTACTCCCTGGTGAGAAGGCTTTCTGAGAAGCAGAAAAGGCCTTGATGCTGTATAAGCACTGCTCAGCAATAGCTAAGGCATGGGTGTATTATGAACACTGTTTTCAGCAGAAATGCAAACCTTAGCCCCATACCAGCCACTATGAAGAAAATTAACTCTATCCCAGTCAAAACCAGTATCCCCATCTTCCCTCATGTCAATCAGTTGTTCTTGCAAATTCATAGAAAGGTGTTACAGCTTTATAGCTTTAACAAATGGGTTCAAACCCTTCTGAAACTCTTCATTTGGAAGATTTTTAAGCAGGTTAGAAAATTCTGTTTCCAAATTTTTTAAGTGCAAAAATATGAAAGTTTTTATTGGTGATGCACTTGATTATATGGACCCATCGAATTCCATGTCCAGTGTTTCTTTTTCACTGCTGTGGTATTTACTGTAATTGGGAGTTGTGTCCCCTCAACCATAGTGTCCTGAGCTGTGTTTTGGGTCCCTGTCTCAACTATGCTCCTCTGATGATGCTGAACAGAGGCTTGAGAGGCACAGGCCAAGCCCCAGTACTGTGCTAAGAGCCGCTGGGTCTCATTGGGGTAGGCAAGGCACCCTTCTGTCCAGTGGCACTTGTTCAGGTGTAAAATCCCAGGCTATCAGAGGTGATAAGCACCCTAGACATCTGCTCAAAATTATCTGCACACCTTGCCACCCAGGAACTGACTGTCTTAGGGTATGTTTCACTGTGGCCTTACTAACAAATAGTTTCCTCCAGAATGAAACCAAGTTCCACACACCCATCAAAATGTCAATATTAGATAACAGGATCAAACATCTTACATAAGGATGTGCAAGAACCTTGATATCCTGTGCAACAAAGCCAGCCACATCAGTCCCAGAGGACACGAGGAAGGTATAATCCCCCGTTCTTGCTGCAAAATAGCCCACACAGAACAGGAATGGCATCAATGCCAGGGCCGAATGCATTGTCACTGCTTTTATCAAAATGTTCCCAGGCACAGCGAAATAGAGAAATAAGCAGTGCAGCAAACAGCAAGAGCTGAAAGCAACCACTAACAAGCCCTAAACTCTGTTACACAGTAGAGTGAACAAGCTCTGTGACCAGCACAGAACCCTGCCAGTTAACAACTACAACAGGTATAGCATGCTCAGATTAAAACTGTCATTATCTCAATCCCTACGTAGGGTGCCAAAAAAGGGCTGTGGTGGTTTGACCCTGGACAGCAGCCAAACTCCCTCTTTGGGAGAGAAAAATAGAAGAGGAGACTTGTAGAGTGAGATAACAACAGTTTAATAAGAAACACAAAATCTGCATGCTCAAGCGAAGCAAAAAACCTAATTCGTTCACTGCTTCTCATTGGCAGGCAGATGTCCAGCCTCTTCTTGGGAAGCAGAGCCTCAGCATGCGTAACAGTTGCTTGGGAAAACAAATACCATAACCACAACTGTTCCCCCCCTTCTTCTGCATGGGCTGCTATGTAGGAAGTTAACTTTGTAACTCAATCCTATCCAGACTCAGTGCAGAGTCAGATGGATAGTTGGGAGAGAAACAGTCCCCAGTGAGGTGCTACAAGAAATCCAACTGTTACCCAATCCTGAGAATAAAAATAAGTTACATGCTGTGCTAGGGACTTGAGGATTTTGGAGGACGCATATTCCAGGATTTAGTATAATAGCACATCTACCCAATAACTTGCTAAAGATAAATGCAGTCTGGGAATGAAATCCACAACATGAAGAGGATCTAGGGTTCTTGAAACTATTGCATCTCTGAGATTTTTCTCTCATCTTCTCTGATGCTTTGCAGCCTGCTCGCTTCCTCCCAAAACTCCACTTGTCAACACAGCTCTTCAAAGACAGCACACTTCCTGTGGGAAAGGCCATCTTTGCTGGCATCAAGGAGAGGCCCTAGACGCTCCCTGCAGCCTAGGACTTGGAGGTCTGCATCCACCATCCAAATCTCTGTATATGTTGAACAACCTGAACATGTACTATTCCTGGATAGTTCCTGGATATATGCAGCTGCATATACTCTGGTAGGCAGAAAGGAAAAAGATAATGCTTCTACCTGTCAAGACAAAACAGTATAATTTTGTTAGTTACACTAAACAAAAGGCACCATGGTATGGGAGGGGGACTGAACCTCTCTGCAGACAGGAATTCTGTGCATTGTGGTGTGGCTGTTCACCTGGGGTCTGCCTGATGCTGCACAAAAATGTAGTTCCCAGCATCTGAAAGGATGAATGACTTACTATCTACATTTTGCTTCCTATGATCTATATTACTGTTAAAACCATTGTTACTACACTATTTGCTGTTGTAGCTTTTTTATTGAGATCCAGAAAAACCTCTGCAAACCATCTGGTGCAGAACAAGCTGCTGTGCCGACACATACAGGAATAATTCCAAATGCTGGATAGCACTGACTCTGAGAAGATTATTCATTCAATCCAGACTCAACGTTTGGCTTAGGTTGGGGTATGTTTTGGCATATGCACAGTCCCCTTGCTTACATACATATATATACTTGCATACCTTAAGACATGTAGAATCACTGAATAGTTGAGGTTGGAAAGGGCCTCGGGAGGTCTCTAGTCCAAACTCCCTGCCCAAAGCATGGTCAACTAAAGCAGGTTGCTCAGGACTGTGTCCAGTGTGATTTTGAATATCTCCAAGGATAGACGTTGCCCAGAGAGAATTTCTCTGGGAAACCTGGTCCAGTGGTCAATCACCCTCAGAGTAAAAAGGTTTTTCCAGTTAAACATAAAAAAGTTCCTGTGTTTCAATTTGTGCCCATTTCCTCTTGTCCTGTCACTGGATACCATTGAAAACAGTGTGGCTCCATTTTCTATACACCCTACCATCATGTATTTAGACATTGGTAAGTTTCTGAGCCTTCTCATCTCCAGGCTACAGTCCCAGCTCTCTCAACCTTTCCTTATAAGAGAGATGCTTCAGTTCCTTAATAATCTTCATGGCCCTTTGCTGGATTCATTCCAGTATATCTGTGTCTTTCTTGTACCGGGACCCCAGAACTGGACACAGTACTCCAGGTGGGGGTCTTAGCAGTGCTGAGTAGAGGAGAAGGATCACCTCCCTTGACCTTTTGGCAACACTCTTCCTCATGCAATGCAAGATGCCATTGACCTTTGCCACAAGGATATATTGCTGGCTTATGCTCAACTTTTTGTTCACCAAAATCCACAGATCTTTCTCTGCAAAGCTATTTCTTCCTGTTGTCAACATCCCTCTGAATGACAGCACAACCATCTGATCTATCAACCACTCCTCCCAGCTTTGTGTCATCAGCAAACTTGCTGAGGGTACACCGTCCCATCATCCAAGATCACTAACATATGTTAAACAGTACTGGCTCCAATATTTATGCCTGGGGTACACCACTGGTAACTGGCCTCCAACTAGACTTTGTGTAACTGATCACAACCCTCTGAGCCCAGTAGTTTTGACAGTTTTCAATCCACCTCACTGTCTACTTAGATAAGTCATATTTCACCTGTTTATGAGGATGTTACAGCAGACAGTGTCAACAGCTTTGCTCAAATGAAGATAAACAACACCCACTGATCTCCCTTAACCACCAAGCCATTCATCTCATCGTAGAAGGCAATGAGGTTGCTCAGACAGGATTTCCTCCCCATAAATCCATGTTGACTACTCCCAATCAACTTCTTGTCCTTAATATGTTATTAAATGGCTTCTAGGAGGTTTTGCTCTATCACTTTTCCAGGGATCAAGGAGAGGCTGACTGGATCTTCTAGAAGACAGGAAGTACATTTGCTTTCTTCCAGTCCTTGGGAACTTCCCTCAATCACCATCACATTTCAAAGATAATTGAGAGTGGCCTCACAATGACATCAGCTGCCCAACAGAAAGCTGCCAACTGGAAAAAGACCTGAGGGTGCTGGTCAACTGCCAGCTGAATATGAGTCAGCAGTGTGCCCAGGTAGCCAAGAAGGCCAAAAGCATCCTGGTTTGTATAAGAAATAGTGTGACCAGGAGGACTAGGGAAGCAATCGTCCCCCTGTACTTGGCACTTGTGAAGCCGCACCTCAAGTACTGTGTTCAGTTTTGGGCCCCTCACTACAGGAAAGACATTGAGGTGCTGGAGCATGTCCAGAGAAGGGCAACAAAGCTGGTGAAGGGCCTAGAGCACAAGTCTTATGAGGAGCCGCTGAGGGAGCTGGGGTTGTTTAGCCTGAAAAAAAAGAGGTTCAAGGGAGACCTTATCACTCTTTACAACTACCTGAAAGGAGGTTGTAGCCAGGTGGGGGTCAGTCCCTTCTCCCAGGTAACAAGTGACAGGATGAGAGGAAATGTCCTCAAGTTACTCCAGGGGAGATTTAGATTGGAAATTAGGAAAATTTTCTTCACTGAAAGGCTGCATTGGAACAGGTTGCCCATGGAACTCGTTGAGTCACCATCCCTGGAGGTATTTAAAAGATGTGTAGACACAGCACTTAGGGACATGGTTTTGTGGTGGACTTGGCAGTGCTGGGTTAATGGTTGGACTCCAACCTAAATGATTCTATGATCCTATGATTCTATGATTCTATGATCAGCCAGCTCTCTCACAGTTATAGGTGCATCCCATCAGGTCCCATAGACTTATTTGCATCCAATTTGTTTAAATATTCCTTAACCTGATCATCCTGCCTCAAGGGTGAGTCTTCCTTCCTGTGGAATTTCCCCAGTTGTCTCAGTGGTCTGGGATTTCTTAAGGCAAATCTTACCAGTAACAAAAAAGGGCAAGAAAGTATTGATTAACTCAGTCTTTTCTGTTTTCCCTGTCATACATTAAAGTCAGTTCTTTGCCGGCTGAAGAGTGAACCAAGGATGCTTACTATAGAATTACCAAGGGAGTTTATTCTCTCATATTGAGAAATGTGTAAAACAGGGCCCTGGTCTAATCCATGCAGGACCCTAATATAGGGTTTATATATGTTACAATACAGTTGCGTAGACTAATCAAATCACCCACATAAAGGGGTGGGCTAATTGGATTCTATTGCTCATATAGTCAGTATGTTCTTGGCCCATGCAGGATCAGTACATGCTTGTGCTGTGCAAGTGGTATAGACATATGGTCAATAGTGTGTTAATCTTCGTTGTTCTAAACTGATGTCCTGTACAGGTAGAATACTGGATTCTGGTCAACTGCTGATCTAGCCTTGTTTCCTAAGGCAAATCTCCTATTGTTTTATCATCAATGTGGGGTGTTCTCAGCTGTTGAAAGCTGGTTTAGGTTGGGTCTTCAGGTCACATTTATCCTGAAGTAAAAACTCATAGTCCCAGGCACTGTTTATTCTTCTAAGCATATCATATTGCAGTTAGTGCCTTGCCTTTCACACACCATTCAACAGTGGGCTTACATTTTTCCTACTCTTCCTTTTGTTGCAAAGGAAGGAGAACAAGAGGAAGATGCAACAGCTCTTCAAGTCTGAGCCATTTAATGATGAAAGGGGAAGTTGATGTGGTGGCAGGGTGAAGAGCTATTGTGTTTTAATTAGACAACAGATAAAATTATTGCAGCATCTAGATACCAGAGGCTTTTGCTTCTAACAAACTCTAAAAGTTTCTGTCAGCTGTTCCTGATCAAAGAGTGCTTTGAGCTTTTGTCTCCAGACAATTTCTGATTGGGGAGCAGCAAGCACTCATGTCACAGAATCACAGAATCATTTATGTTGGAAAAGACCTTCAAGATCATTGAGTCCAACCTTTGACCAATCTCCACCTTGTCAACTAAGCACTAAGGGCCATAGCACTTAGGGCCATGGCCAGTCGTTTCTTGAACACCTCTACCTTCTTCCTGGGCAGTGTGTTCCAATGCTTGACTTACTGACCAACTAGCCAGTTTTTAATCCAGGGAAGAGTTTCCCTGTCCAAGCCATGAGCTGTCAGCTTTTCCAGGAGAATGCTGTGCGAGACAGTATCAAAGGCTTTACTGAAGTCCAGGTAGAGTACATCCACAGCTTTTCCCTCATCCACTAGGAGGGTCACCTGGTCATGAAAGGAGATCAGGTTGGTCAACCTGCCTTTCCTAAACCCATGCTGGCTGGGCCTGATCACCTGGTTGTCCTGTATATGCTGTGTGATCACACTCAAGATAAACTGTTCCATAACCTTCCTGGGCACTGAGGTCAGGATGACAGGCCTGTAGTTCCTCAAATCCTCTTTCTGACCCTTCATGTGGAGTGTCACATTGGCCAACCTCCAGTTGCATGGGACCTCTGATACCAAAAAACCTCGCAATAAAAGAACTGCTCAGAGACTTTGCATCTTTAAGCAGCAAGGTATTTGTTTATTCAACGTTGGGAGCAAGGTGGTTTGCACTGCACAGACTTGCTCGGCTCCAAAGTGCAAAAGCAAGACATTTTATACACTTTAGATACGTGGTTACACCTTCTAACATACATATTAATAAGTAGGCTGGTCTCTGGACGGAGACTTTCCAGAATTCTCTTTGGACATGTGCAGTCTTTTACTGTGGTGGTCGACACCCTGAGCCTTCATCCCCTGGTGGTCGTTCCGATGTTCTTCCTCAATCTGACCTTTTCAACTTTCTTTCTTAGGTGACCTGAATTCTTTAAGCTTGCAAAATCCTGGCTCTGGGCCTCCTATATCTAATTCAAACATCTAGTTTACCTGATTTATTACCTTGTGGTCTATTGTATACTACTCCCTAGCATTCTTTCTATAATGAAACTTTGGTCCAGTAAACAGAACAGAACAAGACATTAACCAGTGCTCTCACAATGTTCTTCTAGCGAGGCAGGCAGAACAAACATTTTTTTTAAGCAATTATCTTCTCCTGGCTCAGCAGAGCAAGGTGTACCAGCTTAGCTGCCGTTAACTCTTTTTGTGCCTTTCTGCCATCACCTCCCCGGTTAGACAGGTGTCATGGTTTGACAGCCCCAAAATCCAATTCCCGAGTCCTAGCCCCCCTCCCACATCTCAACCCAGTGTGAGATGGGTTTTCCAGACACCACATGAGACTCAAAATGGGGGGAAAGGGATATATATATTACAAGGCTGTACAACAAATAAATAGGTTAATACACTACATACACAATTTCAACTATCTCTACCATGACATACAGTATTTACAATGGACCAAATCTCTTCTCCCTCCAAATAAAAGTCCAGGAGGGAAGAAGGGGAAAGATCCTTCCCACTTATGAGCAGCAAGTTTCTCTAGGGTAGCAGTGTCTCGTTCTCTCTTCCAATGCAGCAGCTGCAGCTGGATCTTTGCCAATACACACGAGGGGATATCCAAGCCCCTCGGCCCTCCGTCTCCAAACAAGGGTCTTCTCTTCCGTGGGCTGTATTCACCGGGACAAAGGTCACTTCACCACGTCATACCACGAAGCGCAGGGGTCTTCGTGACAGTCCCTATCTTCGGGGATTCAAGCCCCTTGCAGAGCTTCTGGCTCTGACTCAAGCTGGCTGCTAGCTTCTTTGTAGCTGCAGCGAGGGGGGATCCCAAGGTCACCCCCTCCACACACACATTTCGTCCTGGCTGAGCTCTCAGGACAATTGAGCTTCTTAGCTCCTCTTTCTGCAGTGCTGCTGTACCTCAAGACCCCTTTCAAGTGGGGGTACACCACCCCCTCCTCTCTATGAGAGTAGAGGTCTCCAAGGAGTTGGGGGAAGTTTTGGTTTTCAGTCCTTACCCCCAAAAACTCTCTCTCTGTAGTGGCTTAGTCCTGCTCTCTGCTGCTGGCTCTCTCTCGGCTCTCTCAGACAATTCTGTGTCTTCTCTGGCTGCATGTTGTCTGTGCTGCTTGTTCTTATCTCTTCTGGCTCTCTGTCACCGCTTCTCGGTCAGTGCTGTTTGCCGCTGCCCCCTTTGCTGCTCTCGATGCAGAAGCTTCCCCCAGCTTTCAGCTACAGATACTCAGTCCAGTTTTAACACTGTTCCGAGTCCCTGTAGCCCCAGCCAAGGGCTGGGGGGGGGGGGCCAGAGCCCCCAAGGGGCTCCTGCCCCTTCTGCTCATGGCCTCACAACATGGCCTCTTCTTCAACAACAACTTTCTTTTCCGGTCTAAGTGTGATATGTTTATATTTTGCAGGAGCGCTGATTGGGTCAAACCCCAAGGGTCACCACCCCCTGGGGGTTTGCCATTTTATAACTCTAGGGGGGAAAACTGTTTCCCCCCACCACAACAGGACTACAGAAAAATGATGGAGAGTGGCTTGGCGAGCCACCACGTTTCCGTGATGGCAACTACGTCATAGCTTTCCTGCTGCACAATGGCTTCCAGCTCCTCCTGTTTGTTACCCACACTGCTGCATTGGTGTAGATGCACTTGAGCTGGGCTATTGATTTCACCCCCAACACTGGCCTTCCACCCCTAGGCTCAACTCTGGCGAGCCTGGTCTTATCCCCTTCCCCCTTCAAACCTAGTCTAAATCCCTCTCAGTCAGTCTCGCCAAACTCACAGGTTAGAATCCCTTTCCCCCTTTTAGACAGGTGAACCCCATCTGTCTCCAGCAGGCCTGGTGTCATATAAACTGCCCCATGATCAAAAAAGACAAAATTCCATGAATGGCACCAGTCTTAAAGCCATGTGTTGATCAGGTGGGTTCTCCTGTTCCTTGCAGCATTCTTCCCTGCTACCGAAGGGATTGAGGAAAACACCACCTGTGCTCCTGTCCCTTCAATCAGTTGCCCTGTTACCTAAAATGGAAGAAAAAACTTTCTGGACAATATTAATATAGGTAAAGTAGATAGCAGTCTTTAATTAAAGTGCTTTAAGACACACTACACACAAAAGTATACTATAGTGTACAATACAGTATTGGGCTTTCACAATGTTATAGCTCTAATTAATTATCCTATCTAATGGATGTGTCCAATCCGAAAATTATCCACCCCCCAGAACCTCCCACAGGGCCGCCCCTTGGCATGCCTTCCTGGAATTGAGTCGGAGGTCTCAGGACCCCTTTCTTCCTCATCTTCACCATCCTCATGTCATGCACGTCTCGTCCCTTCTTTGGAGCTTCTCCAAGGTCTCCGGGTTGCTTTGTCTACAATGATATCTTTCTAGGCACATGTCCCAAACAAGACATACTCGCTAATCCCTTTTCCTTGAAGAGAACATTAAACAAAACTGGAAGAATTTCGGGAATTCTATATGAAGCGTGAGAAATTAGTTTCAGTTAACTGCCTTTCCCAAAGTGTTAGAAACTATACAGCTATATTAAAAATCTACATGCTACAAATTTTAAGAATTCTAAGGCATCAGCCCCAGTGCCCTGAAGTCCTTTTTGGTTGGCCTAGGACTCTCCCTTACAGGAGGAGATTGAATATTGTTAAGTGAAGAAGAAGCAAGAGGTTACTGGGGCCCTGGTTCATTTTTAACTACCACCCCAGGGGATCACAATTATTCCTCGACTGCATGAGTAGCTTAGTGGACAGGAGGAATAGACCCTCAAGAGAGAAGAGACCCAGTGGTTATCAATACCACTGGATTCTCCAACCCAGCTGCCTCTGTTCAGAAGACAGCTTGTATCCAGACTATGTATGAAACAGATATGTTAAGGAGATTCCCAATGTTAGCCCCTATTGATCTGGCCAGGTGTACCCCTCTTATCTGTGGCCTTACAAATAGTCTTAAGACCTTTGTAGCAAACTCCCAGAACTTTATATGGGAGACCTGTGCCCAGAATGCAGCAGATACCCTACATGCACGAGATCGGGATGCTCGCCCTAGGCAAGGACAACCAATACATGTAACTACCTGGAATGAGTTCATGCAAGAGATAGTGAACTATGAGCACCATATGGGTTGGATTGGGTCAACTACTGTCAAGGCCCCAAATCCCCCACAATGGCTTTGCCAGGTTCAAACTGCTAAACCCAAATCAAAATAGAACCCAAAAAATCCAAATCAAAATAGAACCCAAAGTCTGGTAAAGAACGTAACAATCTTTGGCATAGAGCTGTAGCACTGGGAGTGCGATGGCAGGTATTATATGACACACCCACTGCCAACCTCCAATTCTCCTCCTTTAGTGCCAATCACTGACAAAAGGCTCAATTTAGCAGGGAGAAATCATCTGGCAGGAAATAAATCAGTTCCTGATAAACCCGTGCCATCAGTTCCACAAGGGGATTTATTTGACTTTGTAAATACTCCGCCAATTTGCATACATGGGGATGAAGAATGGTCTTATACAGATGATGATTACAATTGGGTAGTGGACTCGAACCAAAAATTATTAAATTATTAGAAGTGTCCACACCTCTACCACCCTCTAAGGTTGCTAATGTGAGACAATATCCCTTGCCAGCTGCCACACATTTGGGAATTGACAGGGTGGTAACTGATTTGGAGAAAAGAGGTATTATTGATGTCAGATGAGGTTATGAAATCCACAAAAAAGTTCACACAAACTATGGGTTGGTCTTGAAACCATGACAACAGAATGGTGGAGCAATGGAGTAGTGAACAGTCCCTAGGAACAGAATACTATAAATTCTTATTTTGTTGACAACTAATTGTTCAGTGGATTCAAGCAGAAACTGTAATGGAGTGTAAGGTTAAATAATAGCTTGGTAGTAGCTGATCAGATGAAAATATAGCCTCAAGTTACCTAAGATGATTATAAAGCTAAAAAGCACACCTCTGCGGGAATTTGTATATGTAAATGATAGTATAATGAACTGGACCAAGACCACCATATGCACATTAAGAATTTTGTTATATAAACAGGAGTGACTGATCACGTTTCTTAATCATTCTCTCTTTGTTACTTTTTTGTATCAAAGACTGTGCTTGTTTCCAGAAGGTGTGCCGGCTGTGTTAGATGCCTGGCACCCTATTCTGCAGAAAGGTGATAAAATCAAATATCTCGACTCAGTGTGTTGATTGGCTCTTGCACACGGGGTGAAAGAATCCTGCTTTAGGGAAAACAGAACCCCACCTCGAAATTCACTCTGAAAACTTTTGAGATCAGAGCAATTTAAATGCTACTTTACACTTGCCTACGAGTACCTACCTTGAAGTTTGGCATGCTTTATGAGCATTGATTTCATTTCTTTAAACTGATTTATTTCATTTTGCCTATGTAGACATAACTTCAGGCTATGTTTCACAATATTAAACATTCCATAGCAATGTCAGTTTCAGGTATTTCTGTCTCTGTTCTCCATGACCCCTGCCCAATCAATCTTGCCAACACAGCTATTTCTGCAGCCAGATATAAACTTGGTTATGGTACTTCTCTGCCCTGAAGTGGAAAAGGAGTAGGAATATGCAAGCCTAGCATTATCGACAAACTCTTTTTACTGTCAATCTATGTCCTAAAGGTAACTCTTGCCAACATGGTTCTTCATTGCCTTTTCTTTACTTAAAATATGGTTAGACAAAACGAGATGATGTAATGGCTTGCCAGCACCTCAAAAGATTATCCTATTTCTTTTCTATGCTGCTGGCCCTGATTGCTCCTTTGATTCCCCCATACCACACACACCACCACCCCCGCTCCCTTATTTTTGCCAGGGTAGTTTTCTATTGGTTTTAACTGAATTCACATACCAACAGATCAGTGTGTACCAGTCAGCATATGGGAGAGAGATTATCTCATTAGCTATTTGACTATCTGTCATGGTTTAACCCCAGCTGGCAACTAAGCACCACACAGCCATTTGCTCATTCCCCCACCAGAGGGAGAGAATTGGAAAAGTTAAAAAACTTGTGGGTTGAGATAAAGACAGTTTAATAGGGAAAGCAAAAGCCACACATGCAAGCAAAACAAAACAAGGAATTAATTCACCACTTCCCATGGGTAGGCAGATGTTCAGCCATCTCCAGGAGGGCAGGGCTCCATCACATTTAAGTTACTTGTGAAGACAAATGCCATTATTCCAAACATCCCCCCCTTCCTCCTTCTCCCCCCCCCCACTTTATATACTGAGCAACACAGCCAGTCACAGGGCTGCCTGAGAATCCATGGTTTATGACTGTGTCAAAAATAAAGCAGTAGGAAAATAAGTGGAGTATGACATTTTACAAAATGTTGTCTCCTTGCTATCAAATGGTGGCTGAAATAAGCCGGCGGTGCCCATTTATGTAGTAGGGAGGGAAATCCTGGTCCTTACACTGGAAGAAAGGAGCGACTTCTGGGGCAACTGGAGCACCTGGCTGCCTGTAGGGGGTAGGGCTTTTGCCAGAAGCTGCAGATAGGGCTTCTGTCTGTTTTTATTTTGGACATCAGTGGTCCTTATTTATACTACTGGCTACATTTTTCTTAAAAATGAGGCATGGGGTGCGCCTTGAAAAGTGTACATCTAACTGAGCTAGGCTTTTTGCACATATGTAGAGAGACAACCAATGTTGCTCACATCACACACATCCCAATACTTCAGATATATGCATCCACTTTTCATAAAGATCATATGTGAAATCCAAAGTAAGACAGACAGCAATTTCTCACAAGTCTATGGGACTGGATGGGTATTGGTGATGTACAAATGAGACTGCACACACAGGAATCAATCTGGGGATTCTGCGAGACCCCTCTCCGCATCCCCTTTTATTAGCTTTTTTTGTAAACAGCACCTGGTGTTGCTGTCCGGTTAACTAGGATTCCCGGGATTCTTTTCAATGCAATGTTTTGACTTCACACAATCATTCTTCCATCCTGTGACTGTTTTCAGTTGGGTAGACCATGCACACTAAGTAATTTTCGTCTTGAGAGAATACTCATTCTTTGTCTTTGTCCTAATCAGCTGGACAGCTGGTGCAGCTGGTTTAGCTTGTTCCCACAGATGGGATTCATCCTAGGGTGATGAGGGAGCTAGTGGAAGAGCTCTTCAAGCCACTCTCCATAATTTATCACCAGTCCTGGCTAACTGGGGAGGTCCCAGATGACTGGAGGTTGGCCAATGTGATGCCCATTCACAAGAAGGGCCAGAAGGAGGATCTGGGGAACTACAGGCCTGTCAGACTGACCTCAGTGCCTGTCAAGGTTATGGAGCAGATCATCTTGAGTGTGATCACACAGCACATACAGGACTTGGGTCCCCTCCCAGGATCTTGCCCTCAACTAAGGAAGGAATGTTACAGTGTTGGTGCTGTGCTCAGCAGTAGCCAAAACACTGGTGTGTTATCAACACCCTTCTAGCTGCCAATGCAAAGCACAGCACTGTGAGGGCTACCATGGGGAAATGAACTGCAGCTCAGCCAGATCCAATACAGAAAGGCAGGTCCTGCCTGACCAACCTGATCTCCTTTTATGACCAGGTGACCTGCCTAGTGGGTGAGGGAAAGGCTGTGGATGTTGTCTACCTGGACTTCAGCAAAGCCTTTGACGCCGTCTCCCACAGCATACTCCTGGAAAAGCTGGCAGCCCACGGCTTGGACAGGTGCACTCTTTGCTCAGTTAAGAACTGGATGGATGACTGGGCCCAGAGAGTGATGGTGAATGGTGCTGCCTCCAGTTGGTGTCCGGTCACTAGTGGTGTCCCCCAGGAATCAGTGTTGGGCCCAGTCCTGTTTAATATCCTCATTGATGATCTAGATGAGGGGATCAAGTCTACCATTAGCAAATTCATGGATGACACCAAGTTGGGTGGGAGCGTCGATCTGCTGGAGGATAGGAAGGCTCTGCAGAGGGACCTGGACAGGCTGGATAGATGGGCTGAGACCAACGGCTGCATGAGGTTCAACAAAACCAAGTGCCGGGTCCTACAGTTTGGCCACAAATACCCCATGCAGCACTACAAGCTTGGGGAAAAGTGGCTGGAGAGCAGCCAGGCAGAAAGGGACCTGGGGGTGCTGGTCAACAGCTGGCTAGACACAAGGCAGCAGTGTGCCCAGGTGGCCAAGAAGGCCAATGGCATCCTGGCCTATATCAGGCATAGTGTGGCCAACAGGACTAGGGAAGTGATTCTTATCCTGTACTCGGCACTGGTGAGGCCACACCTTGAGTACTGTGTCCAGTTCTGGGCCCCTCAATTCAGGAAGGACATTGAGGTGCTGGAGCAGGTCCAGAGAAAGGCAATGGAGCTGGTGAAGGGTCTAGAGGATAAGTCATATAGTCATATGAGGAGCGGCTGAGGGGGCTGGGGTTGTTTAGCCTGGAGAAGAGGAGGCTCAGGGGTGACGTTATCGCTCTTTACAACTACCTGTAAGGAGTATGTAGCAAGGTGGGGGTCAGTCCCTTCTCCCAGGCAACTATCACCAGGACAAGAGGACGTAGTCTTAACCTGCAACAGAGGAGGTTTAGGTTGGACATTAGGAAGAATTTCTTCACAGAAAGGGTGATCAGATATTGGAATGAGCTGCTGTGAAATAAGATACACACAGGTACCCCCAAAAATGCCAAGGCAGTGGAAAGAATCCAAGAAAGTTTATTCTGTAGTCGAGAAAGCTAAAAACTTACAAAGGAAAACTGCACCATCTGCAAAGTGCAGGCCTTGGAGAAAGACACACCTCCTGCTCTTCTTTGGGCCTTATCAGCACTGCCCCCCCCTTCCCCTGCGGCTGCAGAGGCCTGCAGCATCTGCTTATCTCTCCACATACCAGAAAAAGAGAGCCTGCAACTTTCTCTGGAATGCAGAAGGGAAAGGAAAAAAAACCCCATCTAACTTCCTTGAGAAAGGCACTTTCCAGGCAGGGAAGGCTTCCGACATCTGTCTCCTCGAAGTGAATTCTACAGGCAAAAAGGATATTTACCCTTACAGCTGCCCAGGGAGGTGGTAGAGTCTCCACCCCTGGAGGTGTTCAAGAAAAGACTAGACGTGGCACTTAGTGCCATGGTCTAGTTGACATGGTCATGTTAGGTCATAGGTTGGACTCAATGATCTCAGAGGTAGTAAGAATTGATAGATGCAGGTAAACCAAGATGGCTATGAACCACAGCTACAGTGTGAAGAAAAGATTCATTCCATTATTTGCTGGCAGACACAGACATTACACTGCTAGGTAGTATCAGGCAGAAAAACGCATGTGGGGGCTGTTCCCGGCCTCTACATAACAACAGGCTTGGTGCATGCACATTACCTCAAGGCTGTGTTCTCCCTTGTGCTTTTATGGTCTCCCTCTCTCCCAGCAGGGGTCTCAGGCATGTCTGTGAGAAAGTGTTATCTCTACACAGGAATCCTACTTCTCAAAACAGGCAGAGGATAAACAGCAGTAGGTGTAATAAATGTGATTTTCCCACATTGATCTTTTCCAGGCCTAGCATTCCCAGCTGCAAAAGTCTCTTGAGCGAAACCTACTGCCTCATCGCCAAATCTTCTGCTTTTAACCATTTCCTCCCAGCATTCCACCCCCTCTCTCAAGAAACCACTCCTGCCAGGGCCAGAAGTGTAGGACAGGGCAACTTGCAGAGGCACTAATGGAGCATATAGGAAAAAGGAATAAACATATAACGCTTTAAGGTAAATGTCCCAGTCCTCCTGTCAAGGTATTAAACCACTCAGCTAGCAAGGCACCACTGATATGGTGCCTTAGTCAATGTATGAGGTCCTGTCGATGTCAAATGTTCCTCTCAATGCAGCTGATTTAGCAGTCATGTTGAAGCAGCACATGCCGTCAAACTCAGAACAGCGCACATGGTGTTGAGACAGGAGGTAGCTCATCAGCAACTGGACTGCGAAAGTTCACAGGTGCAGTGCAGTCCCTCTGATGTCCAATTTAAACCTCAGGTGAAGGCATACCACAGGTGCTCTTTATTTGCTACATGGAGAAGAAAAAGGAAAAAAGTTACCACATACAAGTGGTCTGACATCATCTACATGGACTTATGCAAAGCATTTGACACTGTCCAACACAACATCCTCATCTCTTAATTGGAGACACATAGATTTGATGGAATGACCACTCAATGGATAAAGAACTGGCTGGATGACCACATGCAAAGAGTTGTGGTCAACAACCCATTGTCCATGTGGAGACCAGTGATGAGTGGTGTCCCTCAGGGGTTGGTACTGGGGCTGATACTGTTCAACATCTTTGTTGGCAACATGGACAGTAAGATTCGGTGCACCCTCAGCAAGTTCGCTGACAACACCGAGCTGTGTGGTGCAGTCGACACACTGGAGGGAAGGGATGGCATCCAGAGGGACCCTGACATGCTTGAGAGGTGGGTCTGTGCAAACCTCATGAAGGCCAAGTGCAAGGTCCTACACCTGGGTCAGGGCAATCCCAGGCACATCTAGAGGTTGGGTGGAGAAGTGATTGAGAGCAGCCCTGCGGAGGAGGACTTGGGGATGATAGTTGATGAAAAACTCAATGTGATCTGGCAGTGTGTGCTCACAGCCTAGAAAGCCAATGGAATCCTGGGCTGCATCCAAAGGAGTCTGGCCAGCAGGTAGAAGGAGGTGATTCTCTCCCTCTGTTCTGTTCTTGCGAGACCCTGCCTGGAGTACTGTATCCAGTTCTGGTGTCCCACACATAAGAAGGACATGGAATTGCTGGAGCAAGTCCAAAGGTGGGCCATGAGGTTGATAAGAGGACTGGAGCACTTCCCCTACAAAGACAGGCTGAGAAAGTTGGGGCTGTTTAGCCTGGAGAAGAGAAGGTTGTGTGGACACCTCATAGCAACCTTCCAGTATCTGAAGGGGGGTGTAGTGGGTTGACCCTGGCCAAATGCCAGGTACCCACTAAAACCGCTGCAACTGGACAGAGGAGAGAGAAAAAAAAGCAGCTAAGGATTCATGAGTTGAGATAAGAGCTGGGAGAGGTCACTTACTGATTACCTTCACAGGCAAAACAGACTCAAAGTGGGGATAGTACTTATATTTATTACTAACAGGATCAGAGCCAAAGAGTGAGAAATAAAACAGTCTTAAAAACACCTTCCCCCCACCCCTCCTTCCTTCCATGTTCTTCCTCCTCCCCCCAGCAGTGCAGGGGGATGGGGAATGGGGGTTACGGTCAGTTGTTGTTTCTGCTGCTGCTCAGAGAGAGGAGTCCTTCCCCTGCTCCTGTGGGGTCCCTCCCACAGGAGACAGTCCTTGATGGACCTCTCCGGCATGAGTCCATCCCTCGGGCAGCAGTTCTTCCCAAACTGCTGTCCCGTGGGTCACTTCTCCATGGGGTGCAATTCTTCACGAATGAGTTGTACCAGCGTGGGTCCCCCACAGGGGCCACAAGTCCTACCCGGGAAAAACCTGCTCCAGCATGGGCTTCCCTCTCCACGGGCTGCAGGTCTCCGGCAGGACCCTGCTCCATCCTGGGCCTCCCACAGGGTCACAGCATCCTTCATGCATCCACCTGCTCCAGAATGGACTTCTCCATGGGCTGCAGGTGGGTCTCTGCACCCCAGTGGTCCTCCATGGGCTGCAGGGGGACAGCTGCTTCACCATGGTCTTCACCACGGGCCGCAGGGGCCACAGCTCCGGCGCCTGGAGCACCTCCTCCCCCTCCTCCTGCACTGACCTTGGTGTCTGCTTTGTTGTTCCCATGTTCTCACTCCGTTCTTCCCTGATTGGAATTTCTTCTGCGCAACAACTTTCTGTTCTTAAATATGTTATTACAGAGGTGTTACTATTACTCCTGATTGTCTCGGCCTTGGCCAGCGGCAGTGTCATAGGTTTACTTGTTCTAAAAAAAACCAAGTTGTCATAGGGTACCTGTTGCAGGTCTTGGTCTGAAGGGGGAAGAAAGACACACAAGACACACTAGGACGGTGAGACAAAGAGATTGCCTGCTCAGCGCAGCAGGCAGCCTTTATTGAGCTTGCTAAGTTCTACTTTCCCACACACACAACATAAACATATTCTCACAAAGACACCCAGGAATTCAAGCACCTGCACATTACCAAAACAGTCTTAACCTTGTACTCTTTGCAACTCAAGGCTGTGTCCATGGAAACTATCTAATTAGCTTCACTGCTCCCATGGAACACAGCCTAACTTTTGCAATACCTCAAACTTCAATTGTGGGGCTACGACTTCACCCCACACCAAGTGGGAATTTTTTTCCTTTGCCCTGCATCCTTATGAAAGATGGATGTTGAACGAAGGAGGGGGAGGGTGGTTCTTTTGGCTGGGGTGATTGACACACACAAAACAACTAACTAGCAGGCCTGCATTCCAGACTGATAGCTGTCAGAAGTCTGGTGGGGGGGGAAGTGAATTGTTTTTTCCCTCTCCTCAGGAAACGGCAGTCACTTCACTTCTGCCCTGACGCAGGGAGGGGTGTGGGTGGAAAGGCTCTAAGGTCGCTTTGTTTTCAGCCTGGTCATCTGACTGTTTTCTGGCCCCGGTTTGCCTTTGTTTTCCTGCGCCCTGTTCTGCCCCCAGCCCAGACCTGCTCGGATTTCATCGGAGAGGCTTGACGGACCTGCAGAGGAACTTTTTGGGGAGGAGGCCGCCCTCTCCCTCCTCTGCTCCCGTGTTGGCAGCGGCATGTGTCCATCGATGAAAGGGGGGAATTCTCAGCCACAGCCAGCTGCAGACAGCGTGAGTTTCGTGGGAAGAGCCCCCTTTTCCCCTTCCCCTTCTCGGTGGGGGGAAAGACCTCCATTTTTGGCTTCCTGGCCCAACAGCGCCCCCTGCAGGCCAACACAGAGCAACTGCAGGATCTGCTCCTCCAGAGATCCAACAGCATCCCCTGCTGATCATGGTTAGAATTGCACCAAAAGGCAGAAAGTACCAAACTGTTTCCTTTCTGAAGGGAGTTTTTGGGTAGAGGATTATTGTTTGGTTGTTTTTGTGTTCTTTTGTTGTTCTACCAATACACATATATCCTTTAATAGAGGGCTGTTATTTTCTCTTTCTCCATACTTCCTCAGTTGGAGCCTCTTAATTTCGGATTTACAATTTCTTAGAGGGAGGAGTTTGGTCTTCCTCATAACTCATCCTCCTTAGCAAAACACTTCAGTCTCATTAAACTGAGACAGGCAGGAAGTTCGTCCTGGAGCCAACTGGCATTGGCTCCATGGGACAGGGGAAGCTTCTAGCAGCTTCTAACAGAAGCCACCTCTGTAGCCCCCCCCCGCTACCAAAACCCAGCCACAGAAACCCACTACAGGGGCCTACAGGGAAGATGGAGAGGGACTCTTCATCAGGAACTGTAGTGATAGGACAAGGAGTAATGGGTACAAATTGAAAGAGGGGAAATTTAGGTTAGATATTAGGAAATTTTTTACTGTGAGGGTGGTGAGATCCTGGAACAGGTTGCCCAAGGAGGTTGTGGATGCCCCATCCCTGCAGTGTTCAAAACCAGGTTGGATAAGGCCTTGAGTAACCTGGTCTAGTGGGAGGTATGACTGGCCATGGCAGGGGAGTTGGGACTAAATGATCTTTAAGATCCCTTCCAACCCTTAGCATTCTATGATTCTATAATTCTATATTCCTTATTTTGGAACATTCTGATGATATTCCTAAACATGTTCCACAGCGTTTAATGTATAGAAAATAGTGGATGCAAATTTGTTTTGCAGAATGTGTGCCCTGGTTGCAGAGAGGGGTGGAGCTTAGTGCCATGTGGACGCAGATAGTTTGGTATTCTATACCACCCATGTAATCACTGGGAGGCATGGGTTTGGAAAAAAAAGGTAAGCACACCCTCCAGAAGGGCACCATATTTGCCTCCCTCTCTCCAGTGGGAAAGCTGTCAGCATCAGCTCTGCAGACTCCGTCATTTACCACTGCCATCCATCCCTTCCCGTTTCTCCGAGAGGCAGCTACATGATATGGTGCTGAAAGAAAAGCGGCGAAATGCAGAATTGACATGGTGCTGAACAACAGTGTGGGAGGGGAGGTTGCCACAGAGAATGGAGGGGCAGGGGCAACCGTCAGTCCAGCCAAGCCAAAAGGAGCCAAACAAAGCTGAAGGGAGCCCAGTTGAGCCAAAAGGATGACAGCAGAGTGGTAGAAAAGTGCCAGCACTACACAGGACCAACCCCCAGTGTGGCAGAGTGGTAGAAACAGCATCAGAGGCACCTGTGTGGAAACACTAGCTGCAGGAGCCCCCCACCATCTTGCCTTTGTCCCAACAAGGGGATAAACACCTTTTTATGGGTAAAGCACCTTCTCTTTTGATATGCTTTTGTTATTAATATTGTTGTTGTTACTGTGCATTTCTTATTCTATTGCTTTTTGCTTTCAGTACATAATCTCAACCCATAGTCTCTGCTTTTGTCCCTCTCTTACCAGAAGGGGTGGGGGGAAGGGAAGTGGCTTATTTGGAGTTCAATTTCCAGCTGATGTTAAACCACCACAATGTGGATATCGATACTATACCTGATAAGTCTCATGTAGTGAGAGACTTATTTTGCCAGAGCTTAGCACTAGTGACTAAAGTAAAGAAAGTCTTAGGCCGTATGAATTGTACTTTAAACTTGGGGTTTATCTATGGAAATGTAAACAGTATGTAAGGAAGTATAAGTAAAACTTTAAGTACAAAAGATAAGGAAATGTCTCAGGGACAAAAAGAGTGCCTGGAGGCTGCATGAGTAAATCAGAAGACCCCAGACTATGTGAACAGGATTGGATGAACAAAAGTGCCATCAGGAAAAGAAGCGACCTATAGAGACTATAAAATCCAGCAATAACTGACAGGCAGGATCCCTCTTTGGAGGCACCCAACTCGAGCTGTAACTACTATTGCATATTAAAGGCAGTAGAAGAAGGAACTCATGGTTGAATGGTGTTGAATGCACCATAAGCAAGTTTGCTGATTATACCAAACTGGGAGACTGTTGACTCTCTTGAGGGACGAGAGGCCTTGAAGAGGGATCTAGATAGATTGCAGCATTAGGCTATGATTAAGGAGACGAAATTTAACAAGTCCATATGCCAGATTCTGCACCTAGGATGGAGTAATGCCAGGCACAAGTATAAATTCGGAGAAGAATGGCTGGAGAGTAGCCCTGCAGAAAGGGATCTGGGGGTGCTGGTTGACAGCAGGCTCAATAGGAGTCAGCAGTGTGCCCTGGCAGCCAAGAGGGCAAACTACATCCTGGGATGCATCAAACACAGCATAATCAGCCAGTCAAAAGAGGTGATTATCCTGCTGTATTCAGTGTTGATGGGGCCTCACTTTGAATACTGTGTGCAGTTCTGTGCCCCACAATTTAGGAATATTAACGTCTTTGAATGCATACAGAGGAAACAAAGCTCGTGAAAGGGCTATGTGGAGTAATGGATAGGGTTAAAAGTTAAAGGAGAATAAGAATGACAGAGGAGACCCAGCTGTTGCTTCTCAGATGAAATATGGGTCACCATGCCCCACAAAGGTTCCCCAAACACTGATAAGATGGAGGATGCACTGGAGAGGGGAGTGATGTGAAGGCACTGCAGCCTACCTCCACAAACATCCTGCAGGAACATGGAGACCAAAGAAAGATAGATGCCAAGGACAACTGCCCAACTAAGCAATTATGACTAGGTTCACTCAAACTCCACCTAAACTTAAAGAAATAGTATAAAAGAAAGTTGGAAATGGGGAGAAATGGGAGGAAGATTTCCACTGCAACTGCTGGCATTGACTGATGGGTTGAACCTTTCTTCTCAACCCCCCCCCCCCCCATTTAGGGATGCCTGTCAGGTGAGAAACATGCTATGCACTCTGACTATTACTTTTAAGGACTAGAGCTCACCTTATTAACTTGTCACAATTTGTCTCAATAAGGAGTGTTATTCTGTAAACTGTTAGAGTGAGTCCTTTATAAGGTGCTGACAGTTTGCTGGCAGCAGAATAACAGGAAGACCTGCTGAGGGGTCTCCCTTACGCTGTTGCATGGCAGTCTCTGAAAAAGGACAACCGAATTACCCTGATCTTGTGAATCTGTCTGGTGAAAAGTTCCCTTACGGGATACCTGACAGACTGAGTCAGACATAAATGGTTTTGTTTTCCCTGGGGCACTAACAGACAAATAAATCTCTGTGGGTCGAGAAAATCTCCCCACTCTAAGGGTCGAGCATATCCCCCCCTTTTCATGTGACAGTGTCTTGGTTTGAACCACCCCCCCCTCCCGGGTTCGTGGGGGCCCTGGGCCTAGAGCTGATTGGTCTCATGGCAGTTTCCCCTGAGGAACCAATCGTAGCTGTCCTTTTTTCGCTCCTGTGAAAATTAGATATCAACAGACGGAAGTGAGTTGGCAGAGTTGGCAGAGTGTCGGTGCGTGTGTCTGAGTGTGTGTGAGAGAGCCGAGGGGTGCCAGGGCCACCCTCCCCGAACTCGGGGGGGGGGGGTCCTGGGCCCCACAGCCTGGCTAAGCCAGAGCTGAGACAGCATGGAGTGTTGTAAGGAAGAGAGAGACTCACAACCATTGAGGTAAGAGGGAGAGGTAAGCCCCTCACGAGGGGAGCCAGGCCCTCTTCCCCCCCCCAACCAGACGGCAGGCCTCAGGACAGCTCATAACTGGACCGAATGCCTGTAGCTAAGCTAGGGGGCTTCCCCCCACTGCACAGAGGCTGGTGGGGGTGGATTTTAAGGCTTAGTATTGAAGCTGAGCCAAGGAGACAGGCTGAAAAAAGCTTGGTTGCCAGGAGAAACAGTTACGACTCGTTGCAAAAGTTGGAAGAACTCCAGGCAGAAATTGGAGATGGGCCAGAGAAGGCTCGGAGGTGCCCTACCGTCGGTTTTGGACATGGACTACTGAAACTGGGAGCTGCAGCACCTGAAGAAGAGTGAAAGAAAGCCAAATAGCAGCAGGCGTTTTCTGGGTAAGGACTTAAAACAACATCTTACCCCTGGGAGGAAACCTTCACGAAACCAGGGAGGAAGGACTCATAACTATCTTCTTGGACCTCGTGATGAAGAGGAGACCTCAGCAAGGAGCTGAGACTGGTGGGGGGGTGGTCAGAGGAACCCTTTTTCCCTGATACCCCAATGAGAAAGAGAGACTGCTTAACTATCAGCCTGAGGGCTTCTCCTGGACTGATAAGGGAGGGCTCGAGGGGTGGTAGAATTGTGTTAATATGGTGTATATAATTGCTTTTTAGTTTGTATAGTATTGTCCTGGTTAGAACGGCTGGGACCAATTCATCCCTGGATGGGTGTAACCCAAAACTGTGTATTCTATAGCCTCCATGCCATTTCCCAAAAACTGCTGTCAGTAGAGGCCTGCAAGGTGGGAAGATGTTCCTGTACCCTTTTATGGAATTCCCTGCTCTGATATCCTTATATGGAATTCCCCGCTCTGATACCCTTATATGGAAGAGGGACTGAGCATCCGCATGCCCTTTTATGGAATTCCCTACTCTGAGGGAGGGACTGAGCACTCCCGCCTGAACTGGAGAGTATATAACTGGGAGTTTCAGAGCCTTGAGGCTCTCTCGTGGGATCCAGAGGAAGACTCCAGACCACTGCCTTCAACTAGACTGAGACCACCACCCTTGACTGGACTGCAATCACCACTTCTGACCAGACTGCAGCAGCTCTCCCACCAGCAGGTTTATTCCCTCTCCCTTTGCTTTGGACTCGGGGGTGGGCCAAGGTACACCACTTTTGTTCATACCCCAGGGTGCTGGGTTTGTACATTTGGGTTTTGTGGGTTAAAACCAATTGTCTGTCTGTATACTTGTACTTATTGCATTATTTTAATAAATTGTTATTCTGACTTATAAATCTCTCTTTTGAATTGAGTTCATTTTGCCTTGCTGGTTAACTTTTAAACCAGCACAAGTATTTATTTTGTATAGTAATAAATTGTATATATTCCCTTCCCCTATAGTGGAGTGTGTCTGCCTGAAAACTTCTCTTTGGTGTTGAGGTAAATTGTGGGGGGGAAGCTTGGAGATTGGATTTTTGTGGGGTCAAACCCCGACAGACAGGCTGGAAGGCATGTGTGAGTAGCAGCTGAGGACTCTGGGTTTGCCTAGTTTGGAGCAAAGGAGGCTAAGGGGAGACCTCATAGCTTTCTACAGCTTCCTGAGGAGGGGAAGTAGAGAGGGAGATGCTTCTTCTCCTTGGTATTCAGTGATAGGATGCATGGGAATGGTTCAGAGCTGCACCAGAGGAGGTTTAGACTGAACATTAGGAAGCATTTTTTTACTCAGGGTGATCAAACACTGGAACAGTCTTCCTAGAGAGGTGATGCCTGCTCAGCTGGTGCTAAGAAAAACTCCGAAGCAGTTAATTGAGGGTGAGATAAGGAAAGGGTTTAATTGTGCCAAGGCAAAAGATGTTATACGACACGCACAGGCTGTGCCTGAGATGTTACATTTTATAACCCCCTCTGTCCAATCCCAAGTGTGTCCACCCCGTTACTTTTGCCCTGATCCACCCCCTGGCCCACCCCCTGGGAATTGGGTCTGGGGGCTTTTCTTCATCATCTTCATCTTCTTAGGGGCACAGAGGGTACAGAGTCACCTAGT
>NW_020925206.1:394829-409791 GCF_003984885.1 Neopelma chrysocephalum
ATCATCTTCATCTTCTTAGGGGCACAGAGGGTACAGAGTCACCTAGTTCTTGACTCTGTTCTGCGGTTTAGGCCAAGATACAAGTGTTCTCCAAACAGAACAGGCCTTGCCTTAACAAGAGACTAAACATTTCTACTGGATTCGGGGGTAGGATTGATATAGGATACATGGAATGGGGTAAGAGGGTTAAGGAATTTGTAAACTAAAGGGTGCTACAGGGTAGAGGGATAAGGGCTGCTGCTTTTAAAATCTACTTCTACTACTTATAAAACTTATAAAGCTTACAAAAATTAGAAAAATAAAAACTAATAGGGGCTTAAGGCATCAGTGGTGGTCAATGCCCCAAGCCTGTCAGTGTTTGAGGCATTTGGACAATGCCCCTAACAACATGCTTTAAATTTTGGTCAGCCCTGAAGCAGTCAGGCAGTTGGACTAGATGATTGTTGTAGGTCTCTTCCAACCAAAATAGTCTATTCTAACTCTGATTCTTTTATTAAAGCAGAACCTAGGGATGAGTCCTGTTGAGGTGGCATCCACATAATTCCTACTATGGTCTAGGTGGTGGCAGTATAATTCCTCCAGTAATTATCTCTGCACTGGCCTGAAGCAATATCTGTCAACAGTCCTTAAATTACACCAAAGTTCAAAGTTGGAAGCCTCACGTGCTCGGAATATATCAGACTCTCAGGTGGGAACTGAAAGGTCAGTCTTTAAGCAGACATAGAACAGTGAGAAGTGTCCTGTGGCTGGCAGGGCTCAAGGTCAATGCTTATGCCTGTATCATGAAAGTAATGGAGAACTGGGGGTATGGACCATATAGCAAGTAAAAGGTGGTATCGTATTGCATTAGACAAAAAAGGCCACAACTAGATCAGTACCCCCTTAGTCACTGCCCATTATGGTAGTCTTAAACTACTTCTGCAATACTTGTAGTCCCCTGAGCTATTTTTCTAACTTGTGTACTAAACCTCTGAATTCATGTGACTCCTGAAAATTGGGTCTTAGCTCAAATGGGCATTTTTAATAGTTTATCCTACTAGTATAAAGCAAGTTTAAGTTTTCTAACCTGTAAAATCCTTTTTTCATGTTCATAAAAATGAACACTGACTGATGCTTTACTAGGATTAATGAAACCAAGGTAGAAGAAACCTGTTGTTGTTCTTTGAACACTTAGGAATAAAACTTCCCATTTGAAAACTATCTCACAAAGAAAATCTCTCCAATAAGAGAAAGCATAACCAGTGTGGGCATGACTTGCTACATCACTGAAACGTAAACTCAATTTTCCAACGTGTTTCAGGAATAGGAGGGTAATTCTAATGAAAGACTCTTTCTGCCGTTCACTTTTAATATCAAGGCCTAGTTCACTTACACTTTAATGAATGAATCAGAGGGAAGTTTAGCAACAAGAAGGGAGATATGTGACAGATGCACTTGACTCCTTAACCAAACTAGTGGCAGTTTGGTTCAGGCTCCAAAGGAGGTAAAGACCTAAGCTGTAACAGGGTGTAAGGTGATAGATCAATTTAAGGTCACAATGACAGTCCTGAATGGTTATGGGAACGACCCCAGCACCTGGAGGGGGCATTCTCAGAAACCCATTGTAAGCTGATAAGGCTACACAAAAAGGGACAAAGAGACTCCTGATGGCTTCCTGAAAGACACCAGCACCTGGATGAGACTTCCCAGCAACAGACTGATAGGATCAAGGAAGGATGGAATGGTATGGAGATAGCATGGCCTTTCTTCACAAACATCCTACCTGATGGGAACTCACGAAGCCGACCCTTAGGCCTATGTCATCTGTCTATCACCCCAAAAATTAGTTTATTGACTATAATCACTCAAACTGCCTAGGAAAAAAAGTATAAAAAGAGATCAGATATGAGCAAAAATCGGGGAGAAGTTCCATCATTTCTGCAGGGGGAACTGCCTTTTTTCCTTCCACTCCTCAGGATGTTGCAGGGTGAGCAACTGTTTTTATATTTTACTTTGCCTTCACCTTTCCTAATATCTTGCCTACTTTGCTTTTTATATTTTACTTTGCTTTCACCTTTCCTTGCCTTCCCCTTTACCCTATAGATACTAATTGTACTTTGCTTTACCTTATAGATACTAATTTTCCCTATACCCTATAGACTACCGTGTACTTTATTGTCTTGGATCGTGTACTCCAACTCGTACGTGGTTTGCCTTAAAGTATAGATTTCTTGGTCTTAGTGAGTTAAAGTGTGTGCTAGTGAGAAGCGACTATATTCTTTCCTTTTCGCTTTGTGTTAGCGAGTGTGTTTAGATTTTGTCCTAGTCTTTGTAAATTGGTCTGTCGTGGAGGGAGGTTGCTTGAGTTTTGTATTGAGGTGTTATAGTGATCTATTGCTTCTTAGGGAGTTGTGTTGTTTTTGGAGAGCACACTTCTGGCTTGAGGTTTTATTATTGAAGTGGAATTTTGCAGTTAAGTGTTATACCAGACAATGTGAACCCTATAAGTTGTCACAGATTTGTATTAATAAAAGTCATTTCGTGAGCTGCTAAGAGTTAGTCCGGGTTTTTTTTCGGTGCTGGCAGGCTCATTGACAGTGTAATAACTCATAGGAGAAACTTGCTGAGAAGGTTCTCCATTGCTATTAAGTGCAGTCCCCACAAATAGGGTATCAAAAGTCCTGTCCATCTCAGTGAATCTGTCAAGCGAAGGGTCTCCCCCCTAAGGAGACACTGATTGTTTTCGGACTTTAAAGGCTTTGAACTCCTGGGAGGGGGACACTTATAGACAAAAAATATATTAATACAGGTGGGACAGAAAATCCTTCATTTCTGCTCCTTTTCACGTGACACAGGGACAAGAACTTCTCCAGTTCCAATCTGTTCTCTGGAAATGCACAAAGGAACAGGGTGGCGGTAAACATAGATGCACCTTTTGGCCTGTGTTTGGCCCAACCACCTGTGAAAGTCTGTTCTTTTCCTGCCAAGTTACGAGAAAACAAGCACTGATAAATGAGAACTTCATCCTTGAAGGAAGCATCTTGTATAAACTGAAATTAATTGAGGCCTCACTATCGGCCAACAGCCCTCCAAGGACATTTGAAGGAGAAAGTGAAGAGGACGATGATGAAGTAAGCCCCCAGACTCATTTAGGAAAGACTCCCCAAGGTGTAGCACACAGGCACAGGGAAATTCCAATGTACACACGCAGGCGCAGAAGAGGTACCACTTACATAACAGGGGGAGGGACTGAAGGCCTCTAGCTGGGCGGTGCTGACCACACCTGCCCAGGTAGACATCACAGGCAAATTGTATAAAAAATTGTATAAAAAAGCAGATAGCTAGTGCTGGGAGTGGACTCAAGCTTCACAGAGGTAAATTAGTTTTGGAGGTCAGATAAGGAAAGGATTTTAATTTGTGCCTCTGAGGCATAAGGTTACAAGACGAATGCAAGTCCCTCTGTACAGATGTTACAATTTATAATATTGTCTGTCCAATCCCAGGATTTGTCCACCCACTGGCTTTTGCCCCAATCCACCCTCGACCCGCCCCTTGGGAATTGAGGCGAGGGGCTTTTCGAGACCCTCTTTTTATCAATCATCATCTTCTTCAGAGTACAGGCGGCATATATTCACCCAGTTCTTGTCTGAGTAACCTGATCTAGTTGAAGATGTCCCTTGCTCATTGCAGGGGGAGGTTGGACTAGATGAACTTTAAAGATCCCTTCCAATCCAAACTATTCTCTGATTCTATGAAAAAAATCCATTAACGGTCTTAAGAATACCCAGAGATATTTCCTTTAATAGTGAAATTTATTTATGGTTGGGAAAGCATGTTGTCTTGGGTACTGAAAGATGTAACACAAATATATTAACATTTTTCCTACAATTCACATCACACAGCAAAAAGCAATATTGAATTATCTAGGTCAGATGTTCATAACTAGAGAGCTGTGTGAATAATAGATAAGTCTGGGGAGAGATCACAATATTCATAGGAACTAGGATTGTTATTGGATGAGATGGGAAAAGACTAAAACCTTGATAGAGCAGCTCTGTCATGTAGAGGCTCTAGAGAGGGCAGGCGCTGCTTCACCTCCCCTTCTCCCCCTACTACTATTCTATAGTGTGGTGGGATGGTTACCCCATGTCTGCTTGTTCCCTCCCTCCCCATTTTACTGGGAATATGGATCCCTCTCTTTTTGCATTTCTTATGAATGTTAGCATGGAGGGTTGGAATAGTGCTTTGCCCAATGATGGCACAAAGGCCATCTTTCTTTTGTCCTGTTCAGGTTTTTTAAACACCTGCTCGGTCTGCACCAGAGGGTGCAGAATGTGTCAGAGTACGTCGTGGATTTCCTGCGTATGTTGTCAGAGTTGAATTGGGGTGGGAATAACCTTTTGTTACCCCTCTATATTCATGGCCTGGTGGATGATGTTAGTAAAGAGGTAGTCCAAAGGCTGGCGCCAGCAGATTTTGCAGATTGCCACTAAACATGCTTCTGAAACAGATCAGCTTTTATGCTTGCCTGGTTCTGCTCCAATTTCAGGCCCTGGTTCCCTCCTGGCAGCCCCCCTGCTTGTCAGAGGATCAGGCATCATGATGGTGGTGCCAAGTGTGGGGCCTGAATTGCCTGTACTGGAGCTCCAAGGGCTGTGGCTCATCCCCAAGTCCACCCTGCCAGCCACTGCCCTGCTGCAGGAGGGGCATGATTTGCCCAGTCCCCCTCTCCTCCTGCTGAGGACTGTGATGAGAATCATAGAATTATTAAGGTTGGAAAAGACCTCCACAATCATTGAGTCCAAACTTTAACCTAGCAGTGCCATGTTCACCACTAAACCATGTCCCTAAGTGCCACATCCGCATGTTTTTTGAACACTTCCAGAGATGGTGACTCCACTGTTGCCAAATGAAGATGAAAAGAACTATTTGCTTTGTGTGTGGAAAGTACAGTGCTTGCTCTGCAGGATCATGTTAAACATTAAACAGAAGAGGAACTAGAAAGTACAATCTGTTGACCAAGGCATCCCGCAAGACAATGAACTAGACTAGTCACGCCAACTCAACTCCTTATTTGGACAATAACGTCCAGTTGCCTGGGAGGTCAGCTATAACTTTGAGAGAGACCACCAGAGGGACCCCAGGGACAGAAGAACACGTGCAAAGGTGAGGGAACATATATTAATGATTTTGGGGAAATGATTATCATATGCTCAGTCTGTGCACACGTCTCATGCCTTCAGTTCATTGGTTCTGATGCTCTGTCCACATGCCCTGACATCATTCATACCACCCAAAGTCCCTCCTATCGATCCGCCTTTAGGGACTTTCCTGAGCTTTTCCAGGTATCCCTTTATCTCCAGTTTCCCACAACTTTCAACTATAGACACACGGTTTTCTCATAACTTACAACTATAAACATACAGTATTCACACAGCTAACAACTATAAACACACATAGTTTCACACAGCTTGCAAGTATAAACACACAGAGTTTTCACACAGCTTGCAACTATAAACACAGAGTTTTCACACAGCTTGCAACCTCCAAAGTTATGTCAAGTGAGGCCTAGTGCTTCTTAAAAATATGGATTGTTCATAATATGTCCATTTTCCTGCAAATACTCCATAGTAATGTATATAAACTAACCATTTTCTGTACTATGCATGCACAATAGGTGGAGATATGCCCCTGTGCATCCAGCAGTGAATAAAGAATGCCTGTTCCTTAATACTACGTTGGTATTAAGGAGTTTATTAACCGATTTTGGTAACACTACCACTTCCCTGGGCAGCCTGTTCCAGTGCTTGACCACCCTTTCAGTGAAGAAACTTTTTTCCTAATGTCCAATCTAAACCTTCCCTGGCACAACTTGAGGCCATTTCCTCCTGTCCTATTGCTTGTTACTTGGGAGAAGAGACCATAACCCACCTTACTACAACCTCCTTTCAGGTAATTGTAGAGAGCAATACAGTCTCCCCTGAGCCTCCTCTTCTCCAGGCTAAACAACCCCAGTTGCCTCAGCTGCTCCTCAAAAGACTTTTTCTCTAGACCCTTCACCAGCTTCATTGCCCTTCTTTGGACACACTCCAGAACCTCAATGTCTTTCCTGTAGTGAGGGGCCCAAAACCGAACACAGTACTCGAGGTGCGACCTCGTCATTGCTGAGTACAGGGGGATACTCACTTCCTTAGTCCAACTGGCCACACTATTTCTGATATGGACCAGGATGCTGCTGACCTTCTCGCCCACCTGAGCACACTGCTGGCTCATATTCAACCAACTGTCAATCTGCACCCCCAGGTTCTTTTCTGCCAGGCAGCTTTCCAGCTACTCTTCATAGAATCATAGAATAGAATCGTAGAATATTCTGAGTTGGAAGGGACCCACAAGGATCATCAAAGTCTAACTCCTGGCCCTGCACAGGACATCCCCAAGTCACACCATGTGCCTGAGAGCATTGTCCAAATGTTTCTTGAACTCAGACAGGCTTGGTGCTGTAACCACTTCCCTGAGGAGCCTGTTCCAGTGCCCAACCACTCTCTGGGTGAAGAAACTTTTCCTAATATCTAACCTAAACTTACCCTGACACAGCTTCATGCCATTTACTAGAGTCTTATCACTGGTCACCACAGAGAAGAGATCAGTGCCTGCCCCTCCCCTTCCCCTCGTGAGGAAGCTGTAGGTTGCTATGAGGTCTCCCCTTAGTCTCCTCCAGGCTGAATAAGCCAAGTGACCTCAGCCACTCCTCGTATGGCTTCCCCTCTAGACCCTTCATCATCTTTGCAGCCCTCCTTCGGACACTTTCTAATAGATTTATATTCTTCTTATATTGTGGCGCCCAAAACTGCACATAGTACTTGAGGTGAGGCAACACCAGTGCAGAGTAGAGCAGGACAATCACCTCCCTCGACCGGTTGGCAATGCTTTGCCTGATGAACCCCAGGACACAGTTGGCCCCCCTGGCTGCCAGGGCACTCCTGACTCATATTCAGCTTGCCACTGATAAGGACCCCCAGGTCGCTTTCTGCAGTACCACTCTCCAGCGTCTAGTTCCCCATTCTTTATGTGCATCCAGGGTTGCCCTGTCCCAGGTGCAGAATTCAGCACCTGTCTTTGTTGAACTTCATATGATTGGTTATTGCCCATCTCTCTAATTTGTCGAGGTCTCTCTACAGGGGTCTTTGCCCTAGAGGGAGTCAACAGCTCCTCCCAATTTAGTATCATGGTAACCCTACTTAGTATACCTTCGAGTCCTACATCCAAGTCATTTATGAAGATGCTGAAGAGAACTGGGCCTAGGATAGAGCCCTGTGGAACCGCATTGGTGACAGGTCTGAAGTCTGGTGTAACCCCATTCACTATTACCCTTTGTGCCTGACCCATGAGCCAGTTGCTCACCCATAGCATGATGTGTTTATCCAGCTGTGTGCTGGACATTTTGTCCAGAAGGATCCTGTGAGAGAAATCGAAAAAGATTACATCAGCTGGCTTCCCTTGATCAACTAGATGGGTTACCTTGTCATAAAAGGAAATTAAGTTTAACAAGCAGGATTTTCCCCAAGCCTGTAGAGTTGCATGGGATTGTTTTGACCCAAGTGCAAGACCCGGCACTTTGTCTTGTTGAATCTGATACAATTGGCCTCGGCCTATCAATCCAGCCTGTCCAGATCCCTCTGTAGAGCTTTCCTATCCTCAGGCAGATCAACATTCCAGCCCAACTTGGTGTCATCTGCAAACTTACAGTGGGTGCACTCAATCCCCTTGTCCAGATCATTGATCAAGATTTTAAACAGGACTGGTCCCAATACTGATTCCTGGGGAACCCCACTAGTGACCAGCTGCCAACTAGATGTTGAGGAATACACCTAGTGCAGGTAGTTTGCTGTGCAAGCTTGACATTGTGCCCTGAGTGGTGGGAAATGGCTGGAGCCCCAGGAAACGAGCCATGAATGGGCACCAACCTTTTGCTTAACAAAGGGCCAGCAGATCCTCATCACTGGATGGCCAAAGACTCTGCAGGAGTCAATGAAAAACAAGAAGACCCCATACCAAAAATCACCATGGTACCAATGTGCAAGGTGTATAAAGGGCACATAAAAAGTGGGTGCATAGACTGTAAGGATATAAAAGCTTAGGGATTCATTTGTTTGGGGTCCCTCCCTGGTGGCACCCATCTTGAGCTGTTATATTGCTGCACCACAATAAAAATACTTGAAGGAACCAGATGACTGGGACTCTTCTAGGGGAAACCTAATGTTGAGCCACTAAGAGAAAACTTGTCTGACAATGTGAGTGTGATGTGTGCAGGGAGTCAAACGGCACCTGTTGGTTCACTGGAACCACTGCTTCAAAGGAGTTTCGGTTCTAGCATTTAAAGTCTCGGGTGGTGTGACTGACTCTCAGAGTGGCATCTGAATCATCAGACAGGAAAGTTTCCTTAACATAGAATACATTGGCTTCGCATGGCAAGGGTTTGGTAGCAGGGGGCTACAGGGATGGCTTCTGTGAGAAGCTGCTAGAAGCTTCCCCTATGTCCAATAGAGTCAATGCCAGCCGACCCCAAGACAGACCCTCCTCTGGTCAAGGCTGAGCCCATCAGCGACGGTAGTAATGCCTTGGAGATAACATATTTTAAAAAAAATAAAGTTATTGCGCAGAAGTAATTGCAGCCAGAGGAGAGGAGTGAAAACATGTGAAAGCAACAGCTCTGCAGACACCAAGGTCAGTGAAGAAGGAGGGAGAGGAGATGCTCCAGGTGCCAGAGTTGAGATTCCCCTGCAGCCCATGGTGCAGCCCATGGTGAAGCAGGCTGTCCCCCTGCAGCCCATGGAGGTTAACAGGGGTGCAGAGATCTACCTGCAGCCCGTGGAGGACCCCCACACTGGAGTAGGTGGATGTCCGAAGGAGTCTGTGACCCCATGGGAAGCCCATGCTGGAGCAGGTTCCTGGCAGGGACCTGCAGACCCATAGAGAGGAGCCCACACTGGAGCAGGTTTACTGATAGGACTTGTGACCCCATGGAGGACCCACACTGGGGAAGCCTGTTCCTGAAGGACTGCACCCTGTGGAAAGGGACACACGCTGGAGCAGTTTGTGAAGTACTGTAGCTTGTGGGAAGGACTCACATTGGAGAAGTTCATGGAGGACTGTATCCAATGGGAGAGTTCCCATGCTGGAGCAGGGGAAGAGTGTGAGGAGTCCTGTCCCTGAGGAGGAAGCAGCAGCAGAAACAACATATGATGAACCGACCACAATCCCCATTCCCTGTCTCCCTGCACCACTGGGGGGGAGGAGGTAGAGAACTGGGAATAAAGTTAAGCCCAGGAAAGAGGGAGGAATGGGGGGAAGGTGTTTTTAAGATTTGTTTTACTTCTCATTATCCTGCTCTGATCGGTAATAAATTCAATTAATTTCTTAAGTTGAGTCTGTTTTACCTGTGACAGTAATCAGTGAGTGATCTCTCCCTGTCCTTATATCAACTCATGAGCTTTTCGTTATATTTTCTCTCTCCTGTCCACTTGAGGATGGGGAGTGATAGAGCAGCTTTGGTGGGTGCCTGGCATCTAGCCAAGGTCAAACCAACCACATTTGATTTGCCACAACTTCCTGGGCCTAGCCATCTAGCCAGGTTTTTACACAAAGAATAGTACACTCGTCCAAACCATGAGCAACCAATTTCTCCAGGAGAATGCTGTGAGAAATATTGTTAAAGGCTTTACTAAAGTCCAGGTAGAAAACATCCACAGCCTTTCTTTCATCCACTAGGCAGGACATCTTGTCATAGAAAGAGATCAGGTTAGTCAAGCAGGACCTGCCTTTCCTAAACCCATGCTGACTGGGCCTGATCAACTGGGTGTCCTGTACATGCTGTGTGATGACACTCAAGATGATCTGTTCCATGACCTTCCCTGGCACTGAGATCAGGCTGACAGGCCTATAGTTCCCCAGATCCTCCTTCCTGCCCTTCTTGTAGATGGGCATCACAGTTGATAGCTTCCAGTCACCTGTGACCTCCCCAGTTAGGCAGGGCTGTTGATAAATGATTGAAAGGGGCTTGGTGAGCACTTTCACCATCTCCCTCAGTACCCTTGGGTGGAATCCCATCCAGCCCCATAGACTTGTGCAAGTCTAAGTGGTGTAGCAGATCACTGGAATTTCATCCTGGGGTGTGGAGGCTTCATTCTGCTCCCCTTCCATGTCTTCAAGCTCAGGGGGCTGGGTACTCAGAGAATAATTGGTCTTACTATTAAAGGCTGAGTCAAAGGAGGCATTACATATCTCATCTGTTTCCTCATCCTTTGTCACTATGTTTCCCGCTGCATCCAATAAAGGATGGAGATTCTCCTTAGCCCTCTTTGTGACGGCGGCCGAAAGATGCACTCAGACTGCAAGTTGGCAGGCAAGGATTTTATTATAAAAAAATTCGTTCTTTTTATCCCTTTTTTCCCTGTCCATGCGCCCGTATTTCATCTCTAATTGGTTTCTTGCTTCTGTGCACGCAACTTATCTCGTCTCTTGATAGGTAGTCAGCAGTTCTTCTCATGTCCAAACACATCTTTCTATCTGCAGCTGTTTTTCTTCTTTTTCTCACACTTTCTTCCTTAATAATGTTTTACTTGTTCTTTTGCCAGGCTACAGCTGTAGCTCAAGGTCAAAGCTGCCTACCACAATTCCCCCTTTTTGTTTTTAAATTGAAAAACAAAGGCTTGGGAGAAACTTTGACCAATCACTCGTTGAACACAAGACATCAAACAGGGGACACATAATAAAATGCACAAAACTCCAAATAATGTCACAATGACTATTTTCCTAAATCTAACACTAACATTAAAAATATTTAACCAATCAAGAAAGACTATCAAACATTTGTTAGATATAGAAAAGTAAACAAGGAACAAATGCAAAAAGAAAAAATTCTAAACAATGCTAAATTAAATAACCATGGATTAATATAAAACATGTTTAGCTAGCTTAAACAAACTACTTAACTTATTCCCATTATTCTCTATCAGAAATTAACCTTATTTAAGTTATTGTTTCAACACTTTACCAGAACCGACCCATAAACAAATGACCTTGAACCAAACTTAACAACTTGATGACCTCAGGGTTTGTGCTCCTTTAAACTTTTGTTTAAAGGTGTTTCTAATATAGGGTTTGTTCTTGAGAGCTTTTATTCAATCTAAAAATACTTCTGCAAATGGAACTCCATTCAACTTAGGGTTATGTGTTTTCTGTTTTTTATTTAAGGGTGTTTGTGTATCTGTGAGCAAAATCAAAACATATCAATCATCATCTATCCACACACATACATACATTTTCATCTATTCACATTCTCACGGTGGCCACCACCATTCAAACACATTTTCACACAAACATACTTCTGAGTTTCATGTCACTGTGTTTTATGAACTAAGAAATTATCATTCTTGTGTTTTGCCCTCAGATGAGTAAGATCTAATTATGCATTTCTATTTTTATGAAAATACAACCTGTAAAACACAAACATATTTCTGCATCATGTTCAATTTAAAATTCAAATACATATAAACATTCCTATAGTTCAAAGATAAATATATACTCCTTCTATTTCTAAAGCAAAACACACATTTCCCCATGCTAATGGGTTTTGAACTTCAAAGAGAACCTGTCAGTAGTCCCTGCAAAAAACTTCAAAAATTGTCAAAATACAAAAACTCTACTTCTCCACCACGTTTATGCATGCATCTCAAAACAATTTTGGCTATTTAGGTAAACAACTTCAAAAAACAGTTAGTAAGGTTATCTCCTGAACTTGTCTTTCCTCACTCCCCGCCCCTTTTTTTTTTAATAGTTTATTCACAGGAAAATAATCTCTTTTTAAATTTGTAGCATTCAAAATTTCACTTGAAACAACTGTAAGAAATTCTTCAAAATCCAGTTGGCACTTTAAAGATGTATAAAATTTAAGACAAATGGCAAATAAAATAAGTACTTAGTGATACCAAAACCACATTGAGTTTAGTATGTTCTTAAAAACTAGAGTCCACTTAAAAGTTAAGTTGTTGATACTACCCTCCCAGGGCACTGTTAAAAGGAAAGCATGGCATAAGAAACAAGAAGTATTACATGCTAATTTTTAAACATCAAAGTTGCGATTCTGTATTATCACCACCAATACAGTCACTGGAAATGTAATTCAGTAACATCTTTTAGGCACTCTCAGATTCACATTTATTGCAATAGTTCATGACTTTCTTAAATCATATCTCAGTATTTCCCTCAATTATTACAGTGGGGGAAAAATATTTTCCTAACAGGAAACAAACAAACAAATAAAAAAGCAAACCTGAATGTCTGAGGGAAACAGAGCTTTCAGCTGATACGTGTCATCCTGCCTGTTCACTGCATATTTTGGTATCTTAGAACTGAGTCTTACTGACAGTGCAGTGTTTTGAGGGGGGTAGCAGATAAAGTGCAGGAATACCTTTGTCGTAGGATGCTGTTCTCTTGGAATTCAGCAGGCTGCTGGGGAACAGGATAGAGTAAGATGGGAGGAGAACATCTCACTTCACAATTGAGAGTGAAAGAAAAATTATAGGAGACACTGGATACCTATACAGACACTGTTACCAGATGTGGAAATAAAGCTGGCAGCACCCTGGGATCTAAAATTGGTAGCTGCGCTCCTGATGTAATAAAAAATTGGACAGTTTATTAAGAGAAGTTTCAGTGCAGAGATTTCACTTTCAGGAATGGGAAAAATGGAAAAAAAAGTCTTTATAGCACTTCATTAAAAGCCCAAAGTCAAGTCTTTGATACTGCAGTACACCTGTGAAAACGTGTGCCCAGACAGAACAGACACTGTGATCTGTAAACATTGCTGAGAAACTCACTACATATGGGTATTTTTGCCTGAACAAGGTCAGTGCTAAAGCCGTATTTGTCCTTGAGGTGGAGTAGCAGAAATGATGTCAAACTGGTGATGAAGCAGGGCTGGTATACACATAATCTTACCAAAACATTTTATGGGGGGGAAATTAATTACTTTGCTCACTGCTTATTATTGAAAAGTTACTGGTCTGCAAACTGGGCTTTCAAAAAAGTTTCATACCTTGTGGTTCATTAATAGTATCAGTTTTTGGTTCAGTTCCAAGTTCACAGGTTTGGTTCTAAATGTTACTTAGTCGCCCTGGGACAATAACAGTGGTATACACAGACTCAACATCCCTGTATAAGCCCAGAAGTGGGGGAAAAATATCCTTGAGAGTACTGCTTGATTTCAAAAAGAAGTCAGTCATATAAACTTTGTAAAAAATAAAAAAGAGAATCCAAAATGAATAACTGTAGACAGTGTATTTAATACCTTGAGAATACCAATAAGAAAAAATAAGAATAAAGGGATCTATTTTAAGTACAAAGAGTTTGGGAGACACCATTTTTTTGTCATGAAGCCTTTTTGTCAATTATTTTGTTTGTTCTTCTATAGTTAGAATCTAAACCTTACCCTTCCACAAAAAGCAGAAAACCTCTTAAGAGAATTAGGAGACGGAGTCAGTTTTGATTAATGGGAAGAAAAAAACTTCAGTTTAACAGATAAGTTATTACGGTAACATTAACAACACTATGTGAGCTCACAACGACTCATTGGACAGACAACACAGTTAACACTAGAGTTAGCAGAAATACGGGAAGGCAGCTCTCTAGCCTGCCCCCCCTCTCAACGAGAAGTGGCACTTCTCCGGGACTGCTCCGTTCCTGGTTTTTTCTTGCACTGCTGCTGCCTGGCTGCCCTCTTGCTGGCTCCCGGGCGCTCCTGCCCTACCCGCGGCCGAAAAGTCTCGTATTAGTGGCGGGGGGGAGGGGGCCCTTTTCCTTTCACTGCCTCCGGGGGTGAATTGCTAGGTTTTTCTTCATTTTCTATCTTGAAGAGTGATGATTTTTTAGAAGTGTGATCTTTTAAAGACAGTTTGCCACAGTTTCAGGACGCTGGCAGCCTGCTTAAGAGACTCAGTGGCTGGATTAAAAAGCACCTTCCCGGCAACCCGCCAAATGTCTATGCAAAATGCAGTCTGAGCATCTACCCCATTTCGTTTGCACCAAATATGCAAGGTGCAGAACACTCGTTCTTCATACTTAACACCACGTTTCTCTGGTATTTTAGTTAATACAGTCACAATCGACTTTTCCTCTGTAGTATTCTGTGCTCTCATTATGTTCTCAACGGCTCACCTTCTCTCCAGGTGTCTGTAAATAATTAGGTCCGAACTTCAGCTCTCAGATCCACCGACTTTCACTACATTGAGCTCCGCCGTCACCGCTCTCTCTCCGCGGTCGTTATTGCAATAAATCACAGCGGGGTCACCAATTCATCATGGCTTGACGGCAGCCTAAAGATGCACTCAGACTGCAAGTTGGCAGGCAAGGATTTTATTATAAAAAAATTCGTTCTTTTTATCCCTTTTTTCCCTGTCCATGCGCCCGTATTTCATCTCTAATTGGTTTCTTGCTTCTGTGCACGCAACTTATCTCGTCTCTTGATAGGTAGTCAGCAGTTCTTCTCATGTCCAAACACATCTTTCTATCTGCAGCTGTTTTTCTTCTTTTTCTCACACTTTCTTCCTTAATAATGTTTTACTTGTTCTTTTGCCAGGCTACAGCTGTAGCTCAAGGTCAAAGCTGCCTACTACATCTTTGTGTTGCTGATATATTTATAGAAACACTTTATTGTCTTTTATGGCAGTAGACGGCTTTGGCCCTTCTAATTGTCTCCCTGCATAACCTCACAACATCCTCGTAGTCCTCCTGAGTTGCTGTCACGTGAAAGGGGAGCGGGATTTGCCCAACCCTTAGAGAGGGGAGATTTTTCTCTATCCTCAGTGATTTATTTGTCTGTCAGTGCCCCAAAGAAAACGAAATCCTTTATTTTCAAACCAGTCTGTCAGGTATCCTGTAAGGGAACTCTTCCCGAACAGATTCACAGAATGGGGGGGGGGGGGGA
>NW_020925207.1:0-1480 GCF_003984885.1 Neopelma chrysocephalum
TCATGGATCTTAATCCAGGAGGATCTTCGTGGATCTTAATCCAGGAGAATCTTTAAGGATCTTAATCCAGGAGGATCTTCGTGGCAGGAAATGTTGTCTCTCCAACTGGAGCCCAAGAGGATATTATGGGATATTTGGAATCAGGGATGTTTGGAAGCATCTCCTGAGGGTTTTATCTCCCTCCTTCCGCTATCCTGGGTCGTTCCAAACCCCATCCAGCCCGGCCTTGGACACTTCCAGGGAGGTGGAGACACAAAAATAAACCCTTTTAACCTTTCCACAACCCAATAGAGGGGTCAGAAACCCATGGGGAAAAAAAAAAATTCCCTCCCTTCACATCAAAACTTTTTAATTATTCATGGATTAATTAAGGAGATGCCGATACGTAGAATCCAGAAATCTTATTTTAAAAGGGATTTTGGAAAGGGAAAAAGGGGCTGGCAGTTGAGCAGAAAGGTGGGATGTGCCTATGGATAGATGATCTGATCCTCATGGATTTAGCTTTGAGTAACCTGCCGTCTCCACCTGCATCGTATCCGTTCGTTTTTCCAACCTTTTAAGCCGGAATCTGGGATAATTCCAGGCTTGGGACATCACTTGGCACACGCTCCAGAATTCCTGATTTTCAGCATTTTTCATCCAGAATTTTGACCAAAAAAAAAAAGCAGGAATTTCACTCGTTGGTCTCCACAGGGTCCACCTGCTGGGCACCAGTTCCTGGGAAAACCTCCGGAATCCTTGGAGGAAACACCCGAGGAAAGACAGGAGGAGAGAGAGTCAGGAGGGACAAACTCTTCCCTCCTCGGGGTAAGGAAATTCCTGGTCAGGGACTTGAAATTCCTTTTCCATTTGAGCCGATTCCAATTTTCTTGGAATTTCGTTGCGATCCGGAGTTTTGCCCCCGTTTTCCTGCTGGAGTTGGAGAAGGGATAAGGATGAGTGGCAGAGCTTGGGAAAGGGCCTCTGCTCTGGGAATTCATGGAATTGTGGTGTCACTTGTCACCCTCTGCAGGGCTTGGCTGTGCCCTCACCATTCCCAGGGGATGATCTGCAAGGAAATCAATCCCTGGAGATTCCCGAGTCCTTGGAGGAGAGGGAGGAGCCACAACCACAGCTGGAGGTGTGTGCATCCCGGGATTCCTGGGAAGTGTGGGGATGAGGGAGGGACTGGGAAGGACTGGGATGGACATTAAGCCCAACAATCCCTGGAGGGCACCAGGGCTGGGACATGGAGGGACTGGGATGGACACTGAGTCCTGGGGGAGCTTCCAACACATCCCTGGAGGACACCAGGACTGGGACATTTAGGGATTGGGATGGACATTGAGCCCAACAATCCCTGGAGGACACCAAGGCTTGGACATTTAGGGACTGGGATGGACTGGGAGGGACTGGGTTGGACATTGAGCCCAACAATCCCTGGAGAACACCATGGCTGGGACATGGAGGGACTGGGATGGACATTGAGCCCAACAATCCC
>NW_020925207.1:1490-3661 GCF_003984885.1 Neopelma chrysocephalum
TGGACATTGAGCCCAACAATCCCTGGAGGACACCAGGGCTGGGACATTTAGGGACTGGGATGGACACCAAGCCCAACAATCCCTGGAGAATCCCTGGCTCACCCCGGAGCTGGGCAGGAGGCCGAGGGCCAAATTTGGCCTTTCAGGACTTCCCAGAATATCCTGATGGACAATCATTTGTGGTTGTTTTTTGAGCCCTGATATCCCATTTCCCTCTTTTTTTCCTGCCCAAATCCTGCTCCAAGGCCGTGCCCCAAACCCAGCACCCTCTCAGTGCTCTTGGGGGATGGAGGGAATGCTCTCCTTGGAAAAACCCGGAGCCAGGAATCCGACAGCCCTAAAAAGGGACCGGAAAAAAATCCTTGGAATGTTTGTTTCCTGGCCCATTAACAAGGATATTTTTAGGAATAGCGACTCCAAACGGGGAGAGGGAATCTCACTCTGATTCTGGGGAACACTCGGTCCCCTTCCCATCCCTTCATCCTTTTCCTGCCTCTGCCGATTCCCGCTTGGAATTCCCGGCGCTGGAATGAGGGAATGTTCCTCCAGCAGCCACGAGAGGGCTCCCGGAACAAACTCAAAACTCCCTCCCGCACGGGGATGGGGGAAAACTGAGGCTGTGCCGGGAGCATCCCGAGGATTGTTTTCCCTCCTGGATCCAGCGTTTCCTTAGGCTGGGAATGGTTAAGCTGGAGAGAGACCTGGAAGCACTGAGGGTGGATCCTAAACCTCCTAATTTCTTGGAATCATGGAATGGTTCGCGTGGGAAGGGACCTTAAAGATCATCCAGTTCCAACCCCAGGGACACCTCCCACTATCCCAGGTTGCTCCAACCCGGCCTGGGACACTTCCAGGGATCCAGGGGCAGCCACAGCTTCTCTGGGAATTCCATTCCAGCCCCTCCCCACCCTCCCAGCCAGCAATTCCTTCCCAATATCCCATTTAACCCTCTGGCACTGGGAAACCATTCCCTGTGTCCTGTCCCTCCATCCCTTGTCCCCAGTCCCTCTCCTGGAGCCCCTTTAGGCCTTGGAAGGGGCTCCAAGGATTCTGTGGCCCCATTTGGAACTGGAATTTGGGAATGCCAGGAGCATCCAGAGCTTTGTTTTCCCTCCTGGATGCAGCATTTCCCTTGGCTGGGAATGGTTAAACAGGAGGGAGACCTGGAAGTGCCGAGGATGGAGCTTAAATTTCCCAGTTTCTTAAAATCCTGGAATGGTTTGGGTTGGAAGGGATCTTAAAGATCATCCAGTTCCAACCCCAGGGACACCTCCCACTCTCCCAGGTTGCTCCAACCCGGCCTTGGACACTTCCAGGGATCCAGGGGCAGCCACAGCTTCTCTGGGAAATCCATTCCAGCCCCTCCCCACCCTCCCAGACAGCAATTCCTTCCCAATATCCCACCTATCCCTGCCCTCTGGCAGTGGGAAGCCATTCCTTGTTTCCTGTCCCTCCATCCCTTATCCCAAATCCCTCTCCAGCTCTCCTGGAGCCCCTTTAGGCCCTGCAAGGAGCTCCAAGATTTCCCTGGAACCTTCCCTTCTCCAACTGAACATTCCCAGCTCTCCCAACCTTGCTCCAGAGCCAGAGGGAATCCAACCCTCGCAGCAGCTCCGGGGCCTCCTCCGGACTCCAGCAGCAAATCCAAGGATCCCCCATTTTCCCAGGAACTCTGTAACACCGAAACAACCCCCCCAAGTTTTTTAGGACACTTCCAACCCCTCCCCAGCACTGGGATCTGCATCCCAGGGGTTGCACTCGGTGTGGAATCCCCTTGATCCTGAGGAGGAGAAATCGGGATCCCAAGGCAGGGAAACAGCGGGAATGAGCCGGAGCCGGTTGTTTTCCCGGCTGCAATCCCAGTTTTTACCTGTTCAAAGGTTCCTGGCAGCCCATAATAACCCCAAGATGCAATTTGTGCCTGGTAGGAGTGAATTAGGGAGGGAAATGAAGGGCTGGAAAGGGCAGGATTAACCCGGGAACAGATCCTTGGATTTTCTGGGATCACCCCCCCAACAATTCCAACCTCCCCCATTTCCCACCTCCCCTTTTCCAGACTTAATTCCCATAAATTCCCCTTAATTTCCCTCCATTCTCTTGCTCTTTTTCCTCTTTTTTAGCAGGAATATTTTTCATTTTACTCCCCCTTTAATTCCCATTTTTCACTTTAT
>NW_020925207.1:3671-8284 GCF_003984885.1 Neopelma chrysocephalum
TTCCCATTTTTCACTTTATTCCTTCCCTAATTTTCCCTTTTCTCCCTCTTCTCTTTTCCTTCTTTTTTTTTTTTCTCCCAGAGTTAATTCCTATAAATTCCTCTTAATTCCTCTCCCTTTCTCCTGCTCTTTTTCCTCTTTCTTAGCAGGAATATTTTTAATTTTACTCCCCTTCTAATTCCCATTTTTCTCTTTATTCCCACCCTAATTTCCCTTGTCCCTTTCCTCCCTTTTCTCCCTTCTCTCTTTTCCTTCTTTTTATTTTTTCCTCTCTCTTCTCCTCTCCTTTTTCCTTTTTATATTATTTTTTTTCCCCTGCCTGCAGCAAATCATCCCTTCAGAAAAACAGCTTTTCTTTGAGCACAAAACTGCTCAAAATTACCGAAGGAATTTGCAATTGGATGAAGATGAGTCATTACCCTTGGGCAATTTTCCTGGAGACCTCCAGGAAATGGGATTTTACGGACCCGACCCTCAGCGAGGTCTTGGCGACCCTTGGAGCTGTTTCTGTGTCTGAGGATTGAACAAAGAGCTGAGGAGAAAAAAGAGCATTTTCCAGCTGAGAAATCTGAGCCGGGGCTTTCCAGCCAGGAATTCCTTCCCAATATCCCACCTATCCCCGCCCTCTGGCACTGGGAAGCCATTCCCTGTGTCCTGTCCCTCCAGGCCTTGTCCCAAATCCCTCTCCAGCTCTCCTGGAGCCCCTTTAGGCTCTGGAAGGGGCTCCAAGGTTTCCCTGGAGCCTTCTCTTCTCCAGGAGAACATTCCCAGCTCTCCCAGCCTGGCTCCAGAGCAGAGGGAATCCAGAATCGTGGAATTCCAGGATTGTTTGGGTGGGAAAGGAGCTTAAAAACCTCCAGGTCCAACCCCAGGGACACCTCCCATTCTCCCAGGTTGCTCCAACCCGGCCTTGGACACTTCCAGGGATCCAGGGGCAGCCACAGCTTCTCTGGGAATTCCATTCCAGCCCCTCCCCACCCTCCCAGCAGCAATTCCTTCCCAATATCCGATTTTTCCTCTGGCACTGGGAAGCCATTCCCTGTGTCCTGTCCCTCCATCCCTTGTCCCCAGTCCCTCTCCAGCTCTCCTGGAGCCCCTTTAGGTCCTGGAAGGTTTCCCTGGAATCTTCTCTTCTCCAGGGGAACATTCCCAGCCTGATCCAGCTCCGGATGGATGGGATCATCCATGTGGTCTCATCCCATGGGATCTCTGAAACATCCCTGGAGATGTTTCTCTTATCCCAAAAATCCCCAAAACCCCTGGATGGGTTTTCCTAATAATCGTAATATTGCTACTATTATAGTAATCATTATTTATAAAAAATAAATACATTGTAATATAAATATGAATATAATATATAATACCAATTTAATGGTAATATTGTTTAATATTAGTAATAAACATTCTCTCTGTAGATAAATTTTTCTATACTTATTTCTCTTTAGAGAACAGATAAATTTAAATACACCAATAGAATCAAAATATAATTAATTTAAATAAATTGCTTCTAATGTTATTATTACCAATATAATGTTATTATTGTATTATTGCATATAATGTGTTTATTTGTGTTTAGAGAACAGATAAATTTAAATACACCAATAGAACTAAAATATAATTAATTTAAATAAATTGCTTCTAATGTTATTATTACCAATTTAATGCTATTATTACCAATTTAATGTTATTTTTGTATTATTGTATATAATGTATTTATTTGTATTTAGAGAACAGATAAATTTAAATACATCAACAGAAATAAATAAAATATTAATAACGTTAATAATGTTAATAATGATGCATTTTTAATAATTAATGTTTAATAATTAGTTGAAAATAATGATTAATAATATTAATAAATTATTGTATAATTATTATAAAATTATTATATAATTATCATATAATTATCAATAATTAATTTTAACAATTATAATTTTAATATTATTTTAATATTAATTAACATTTTCCTCTTCTCACAGGAAAACGGGGATTCAGGGAACGACTCCGCATTCCCGAGACACATCCGGAGCAGGAGATCTCCGGATCCCGAGGAACACACGGAAAAAATCCCATTTCCCACCCGTGTGGAAAATCCAGGAGGAGCCAACACCCCTTTCCCGGCGGCTCCATTCCCAATCCATCCTCCCGGAGCTCCGGGAGCTCGGAAATTCCCGCCGGGATCCACGGTGAGAGTCGGGATGAACGGGAAAGGTGGGAGTGGGAAAATCAGGGAGAAATATTCCCAAATAAAACCCCGTCAATCCGTGGGGTTCTTGTTATCCCTGGGAATCCCTTCCATGGGATTCTGCTGATCCCTGGGAACCCCTTAAATGGGATGAATAGAAAATTTATATAAATATATGGTAAAAATAAATATATTATAAATAGAAACACATGCTAAATATAAATGTAGGATAAATAGGAATTTATATAAATATCGGGTAAATATTAATATATGACAAATAGAAATATATAATAAATAAAGATATTGGATAAATTTAAATTTCTACAAATATATGATAGATAGAAATATATAATAAATAGAAATATAGGATAAATAGAAATTTATATAATTATATGTTAAATATAAATGTATAATAAATATAAATATGGGGTAAATATAAATTTATACAAATATAGGAAAAATATAAATATATAACAAATATAATTATAGGATAAATAGAAATTTATGTACATATGTGATAAATAGAAATATATTTAATAAATATAAATATAGGGTAAATAGAAATTTATACAAATATATGATAAATAGAAATATATAATAAATAAAAAAATTGCATAAATATAAATTTCTACCAATATATGATCGATAGAAATATATAATAAATAGAAATATCTGATAAATAGAAATTTATATAAATATACAGTAAATATAAATATATAATATGAATATATAATAAATAGAAATATATAAGAAAAATAGGATAAATAGAAATTTATAGAAATATAGGATAAATATGAATTTATATCAGTAACTGGTAAATATAAATATAATACAAAGATATAATAAATATTAATATAGGATATATAGAAATTTGTGCAAATGTATAATAAATAAATAGAAATATAGGATAAATATAAATTTATACAAATATATAAGAAATATAAATATAAATATAAAATAAATATAAGTGTAGGATAAATATAAATATGTATTAAATATAAATTTATACAAATACAGGAAAAATATAAAGAAATAATAAATATAATTATAGGATAAATAGAAATTTATAGAAATCTCTGGTAACTATAAATATATGATGAATAGAAATATATAATAAATATAAATATAGGGTTAATAGAAATTTATATAAATATAGGAAAAATAGAAATATGTGTAACAAATATAAATATAGGATTAATAGAAATTTATATAAATATAGGGTAAATATTAATATAGGATAAATAGAAATAAATAAATAATAATATTGGATAAATATAAATTTCTACAAATATATGATAGATAGAAATATATAATCAATAGAAATATAAGATAAATAGAAATTTATATAATTATATGGTAAATATTAAGATATGATAAATCGAAATATGTAATTAAAAACATTGGATAAATATAAATTTCTAAAAATATATTTTCAATAGAAATATATAATAAATAGAAATATAAGATAAATATAAATTTATATAAATATATGGTAGATATTAATATAGGATAATCAGAAATATATAATAAATAAAAATATGGGATAAATAAAAATTTTTACAAATATGTCATAGATAGAAATATATAATAAATATAATTATAGGATAAATAGAAATTTATATACATATGTGATAAATAGAAATAAATTTAATAAATATAAATATAGCGTAAACATAAATTTATATAAATATATGATAAATAGAAATATATAAGAAATATAAATATAAGGTAAATATAAATTTATACAAATATAAGATAAATAGAAATATATTTAATAAATATAAATATAGGATAAATAGAAAATTATATAAATATTGGGTAAATATTAATATAGGATAAATAGAAATAAATAAATAATAATATTGGATAAATATAAATTTCTACAAATATATGATAGATAGAAATATTTAATCAATAGAAATATAAGATAAATAGAAATTTATATAATTATATGGTAAATATTAATATACGATAAATAGAAATATATAATTAAAAGCATTGGATAAATATAAATTTCTACAAATATATTTTCAATAGAAATATATAATAAATAGAAATATCTGATAAATAGAAATTTATATAAATATAGGGTAAATAGAAATATATAATAAATAGAAATATGTGGTAAATATAAATTTATATAAATATATGGTAGATATTGATATATGATAAATACAAATATATAATAAAAATATTGGATAAATATAAATTCCTACAAATATCAGATCAATAGAAATATATAATAAATAGAAATTTATATAAGTATATGGTAAATATTAATATATGATGAATAGAAATATATAATTAAAAAATTGGATAAATATAAATTTCTACAAATATGTGATCAATAGAAATATATAATAAATAGAAATATAGGATAAATAGAAATTTATAGAAATATATGGTAAATATTAATATATGATAAATA